>NC_039358.1:222515165-222815581 GCF_003573695.1 Papaver somniferum
TAACCCACACCAACACCAAACTCAGCAACATCATTTCAATTCTTAATTTCATTAACAATCACACAAACTCAAAAAACTGAATAATAACTTTACTAAACTGACAGAGGAAGCCATTTACCTCTAGATAATCTTTACTCAAGCAACTGAATTAGATTCGGCTTCTCACTTGATTTTGATTCACCAACACATCTCAAGACCACTCAGAATTCCTCAACTTCATCACTGGTTCTCAGAAAACCCTGGAAATAATTCTCAATCCTTCATTCTCCAATTCGAGTTCAAACAACAATCCAAACTCAAGAACCCTAAATGCTAAATCTAATAAGAACCCTAATTTCTTCACATACACAATAACCTCACATCTCAATTCTTCTTCACAATAACTTCACAACCTCAATTAAACAACGACCCCTTCGTTCTTAGCCTATTAACAACATGAATTGCTTCTCAAATTCATATGACTCAAAACTAAACCTATAAACCCTAATTACTGATTTCTCAAATCCTTAATCAACTCTTCAACCTTATATTGTAAATCGTGATAAACCCAACCCAAATCCATCTTCTAACTCCTCAATTTACTCTTGATAGAATTCCAAATCAATTTACAGAAAACCCTAATAATCTCTCATCAATGAATCTCCACTGAATCAACTTCAAACATCTAATTCAACTACAACCCTATTTTTCTTCATCTAACGGCAACCCAATTCACCTCTCAAATCGTCATAAACCCTAACTTCAATTCTCTTTAATCCGTAATTTCTTTTTCCTCCAACGACAATTCATCTTCAACACCATCACCAGAGACTACTGCATGATCTACTCCACCCTATGTTCATCACAGCGCCTCCATTTGATTTCTCAATCACATGCAGAAGAGAAAGAACAGGGAAAGAAAGAAAAAAGAAGGAGAAAGAAGCAGAACGAGAAAGAAAGAGAAAGAATAATACTGAATGAGTTATCTGCTCGACAGGATCTGATATGTCCAAAGACAAATGATAAAGGTACTCTAAAAAAATATATGTGGAGCCCATGTCGGCTAAGCTACAAAATGACTATTCTGCCCTTCTCATAATTCTGATGATATCTTCTTCGTATAGTATCCGATTGACATGTTCGAGCAGTCCAATCCGCATAACTTTCCGAGATCTATCCAATGATACTAGTTTTGTACCTACATCGTTGTTAGATTAATTTATATTAATTAATTTTCGTGTTAAACTAATCGAGTCATTAATAACCGAATTGTCACTTGATCGTCTCTTGACCGGTCTAATAGTATTGACGAGCTTAAGGATCGTTAAAGAGTTTCTACACTCCATTATAGAGAACTTAGTACCTTAGACTTTCGACTAAGGAGTCTCTGTCGGATGGGCTTTTATTTCTCCCCCACCTTTCATGACTCAGATCCCAGGGATGGTATGGCTTTCGCCTGAGCCATGCATTACCAGTTTTTTCCCCAATTATGACGCGCGTTAGGGCTTATTTATTTTACCTCTTTCACAAGTACGAACTAGGGTGCACGCCATAATTGGTTACCCAACCTCCCTAGTTAGAGGTTTTAAATTTTATTACCCCCTATTAAGGTCTTACTTTGAGGTCTTATCGTTGCCTTTTTCTTCTGTTTTTATTTTTACAGATCATTGTTTTGAAGGGTGCAAATATTTTCTTTCTATTCATAACTTCCCGCATACATTATTAACTTGTCTCTTCTTCTTTCGGACACATTACTCTATAAAACCTCCTATGGATAATATTTTTTAAGGTACAATCTATTCCATGGATGATCGAGCCTTCTCCCAACATCCTTTCCATCCTTGTCCATCAACTCGTACGCTCCATTTCCTACAATTCGCTTGATTATATATGGGTCGTCCCACTTTTCTCCAGCTTTCCATCTCCTCCCTTTTGATAAGATGGTATTTCTCTTACCACTAGCTCACCTGGTTGTAATTCCCTTGGTTTGACGCGCTTGTTGTATTCCCTTGCGAATCTTTGTGATAGTTCTCCATGTGTTGCAAAGCAGCCTCTCTAGTTTCCTCCAAATCATCCAACTTTGCTAGCATCAGGCTTGTGTCTAGATTTTTCTCCCAAGATTCTTTCTTTGTCGTTGGCATGATGACTTCGGTTGGTAGTACAGCTTCCACTCCATACGTTAAATAGAATGGTGACATTCTCGTTGCTTCTCTTCGTGTTGTTCGGTATGCCCATAAGACATCGTGGATCTGCTCGCACCATCTTTTGTTGTGCCCTTCCAACTTCTTCTTCAATATATTCGCAAGCGTCTTGTTAGTTGCCTCAGCCTGTCCATTACTTTGTGAATATAATGGAGTCGATTTTCCAATCTGGATCTTGAAGGCATTTAACAGCATTTCTATGTTCTCACCCTCGAACTGTTTTCCATTATCAGACACCAATTGCACAGGGATGCCAAATCTGCAGATGATATTCTCGAATATGAATGTAAATATGTCCTTATCACGTATATGTTGGACTGTTTTTGCCTTTGACCACTTTTTGAAATAATCTGTTGCGACAATCAAATATATTCTTTGGCCTGACCCTGGTATGAATGGTCCCACGATATCTAAACCCCACCTTGCGAATGGCTAAACACTGGTTGATGAGCTTAAGTTCGCATATGGAGCATGTATTCTATTTCCATGCCTTTGACATTCTTCGCACCGTCTAGATACTTCCCTCGCGTCTTCATGCATGTATGGCAAGTAATACCCTTGTATCTTTGTCTTGTATGCCAATGATCTTCCTCCTCTATGATCTCCTGCATCTCCATAATGTATTGCCTTTAGTATTTCTATTCCTTCTTTTCGCGTCAAGCATCTGAGCGGAGGCCAAAGGAATGATCTTCAGTAAAGTACTCCATCTCTTAACTCGTAGTTTGTCGCGCGGCTTTTTATCTTGTGTGCTTCCAATCTGTTTCTTGGTACTTATCCTTTCTCCAAGTATGAATGAAGTTGCAATCTCCAATCTCCTTCGTTTCCCTCCTTTTCTGTTTCTTCATCTTCTATCATCATTACATCTGCTTCTCCTTCCTTTTTGATTGATGGCAGGCAATGTGTTGTAATCTTTATGTATCATGCGGTCGAATCTACCAGCATTGACGCGAGCAATTCCAAAGCGTCTGCGAATCTGTTGTCTTTCCGGCATATGTGTCTCCACTCCATGTTTTTTATTTTTGCTGACAACTCCTCCGCGAGCAGCTTGTATTTCTGTAATGAAGGATCATTCGTGTTGTATATCCCTAATATATGGATGATCACTAGTTGTGAGTCACTAGTTATTCTGACGTCATCTAATTCCATTTCCACTGCTAATTGCAACGCATGTATTACTCCTTCGTACTCTGTTTCATTATTGATGCGAACTCCAGCCTGAATGAATATGCCATTCTTGCCCCAAATGGTGATATAATTACTATTCCTATTTCGTTTCCTTCTCCGTTTACGGATCCATCAACTAGTATCTCCCACCTTTTTGAATTTCGTTCTCTTAATAGATTTTTTGGGTTCCCTTGTTCTTCATCTATCTCCATCATGTCTTCTACACTCTCATATTCCTCCAAGGGGAACTCTGCCAAAAAGTCTGCGATAATTTGTGATTTTGGTGATGATAATATCTCATATTTGATTTGGAATTCTCCCACATGTGCGTTCCATCTTTCTATTGTCCCAGACCGTTTTGAATTCTTCATCACAGATTCAATTGGTACCTTCGTAAGAACTCTGATTTTATGGGCTTGAAAATACGTGCGAAGCTTTTGAGTTGCATATACCAGTGCGATAATGAGTCTCTCAATCTTCGTATAATTCTTTTCTTCTGCATTGTAGGTTTTGCTTATCTAATAAATCGGTTTCTCGACTCCTCCATCTATGCGAAGTAATACTGCACTTAATGCATGTGGTGTCGAGGCCAAGTATAATAGTAGCTCCTCTCCTGGTTCATCTTTCTGAAAAATAGACACATTCATTAAGCAATTCTTTATGCTTTGTAACGCCTTTTCGCATTCGGTTGTCCATTCGAACTTGGCTCCTTTCTTTAGAATGCTAAAGAATTGCTTGCATTTATCTGAAGAGCGCGAAATAAACCGTCCCAACGAGGCTAAAAGTCCATTCAACTTTTGCACATCTTTCAATGTCACTGGTGTTGGCATGTCGCGAACTGCTTGCACTTTCTCTAGATCTACTTGTATTCCTTTTTTTGATACAATATATCCTAGGAATCTCCCTGATGTCACTCCGAAGATACATTTCGCAGGGTTTATCTTCATTTTGCACTGCCGCATTCGCGCAAATATTTCTTCCAAATGAGTTACATGATTCTCGATTTCTTTGATTTTCACTAGCATGTCATCAACATACACCTCTAAAGTTTTGTGAATCCATTCTGCGAATACCTTTTACACCATTCTCTGGTACGTCGCACCGGCATTTTTCAATCCAAAAGGAATTCTAGTGTAACAGTATAATCCTCTAGGTGCGAAGAAAGCCGTGTGTTCCTGATCTTCTTCTGCTAATGGAATTTGATTGTATCCTTTATACCTGTCCATATGTTACAATCTTTTATATTCGGAAGCAGCCTCTACCATATGTGGTATATTGGTAATGGATAGCTATCTTTTGGACATGCCTTGTTCAAATCGCTGAAATCGATGCAAATTCTTATCCCTTTGTTCTTTTTCGGCACCACCACCATGTTTGCTATCCACTCCGGGTATTTTGCTGGTCGAATTATTCCTGCGTCTAGCATTTTTTGTAACTCTGCTTCTATTTGCGGATGGTATATGATTGCTATTTTCCTTATTCTTCGCTTGAACGGTCGCACGTCCTTCCTGATGTCTAACCTGTGACATGCGATATCAGGATCCATCCCTGGCATTTCATCCATGTCCCATGCGAAGACATCATTGTATTTTTGCAGAAGGTTTATTGTCTGCTCTTCTTCTTCTGCATCCATCCCTGTCTCTATCCTTATCATCCCGGGCTCCTATTCAGTTGTTATATTTACTTCCTTGGTTGGATCCGCTGCAACAAAGTTTGCTTTAGGTTTGCTTAACGGGGATGGTTCTTTTATTTCTCTTGCTGGTGCGCCTTTCTCATCTGGGATTTCTGTCGGTATGCCTCTTCCTTCTTTCGCTCGTATCATGTACACCCTGAATTCTTCCTCATTTCTTGACTGCTTCGCCTTTCTCCAGTTATCTTTTCTCTTCTTAGCTATGCCTTCATAATTCTTCACATCTAGATGATAACAGGCACTGGATCTTTCTGAATCTCCTACAATCTCTCCAATTTCGCTCGGCATTGGGAAACGTAAATATCGGTGCAAGGCAGATGCCACTCCTTTTATGCCGTATAGCCATGGTCTTCCCAATATCATATTATACGGTGATTCCACATCCACCACGCATAGTGTTAGTTTCACCTCTATTTCTCCTAGCGGCATATTTATAATTACCTCTCCTTTCGGTTTTGTTATAGCTTTGTTGAAACAATGTATGTTGTATGTAGTTGGTAGTAAATCCGTATCGTTGTACCCCATCTCTTGAACGTGTGATAGAACAAGATGTCGGTTGAGCTCCCGGTATCTATCAAAGTCTTTTCTATCTTCCATTCCTCTGAGCTTTCCGCACCACCATTCTTTATCATTCACTACACCAAATTGAGTAATTTGTAACACTGAATTGTTACACTAATGAGTGTGATATTTTTTGTTACACAAATTTGTGTGATAACGATGAAAAGTGTAACAATTCAAATATGATTAGTTTTTAATAAAAAAAATCAAACATTAATAAAATAATTTATTTTCTTTTGCAGTAGAATAACAAGGAAAATGGAAGAGGCAGAGAAAAGACAAGGGTTTCATTGATAAGGACTCATCTAGTTACATAGATAGATTATCTTGTATATATATGGAGAGGGCAAACCAAAAGACTAAAGGGGAAACCAAAGGACTTCTGTTTTTGGACCGCACACCCATGGGCATGGGCCCTTTAACACTTCCCCTTGTGCGGTTCAACAAAAATTCGTACGCATTACTTCACATATAATGTTTCGAATGTAGTTCTTCAAATTTCGTTCTCTCCTTGATGACTTGTGCCAAAATAAATTGCCTCATTAAAACGTTGACAAGAAAAACCCATAGGGATAAAACCTTGGTACGACTCTTCATACGTAATACTTCACATGTTGTCTCGTACTTTACATGTAGTTCATCACATGCAATACGATCTTCAAAGATTGATGAGTTTAAGTTAATTTCCTCGTTAAAACTTTATCAGGAAAACCCAGAGGAACAAAACCTGAACTAAAGAAAAAAAGAGTACAATACTAAAGAAACTTAGAACATAGTTGGATTCGAATATGTTGCCTCATTAAAACCTTGACAAGGAAACCCAGTGGGACAAAACCTTGAAGAAGGGGAAAGAGTACAACGTGACAGATGCAAGTAAAGGTGATCTGTTGCAGATGATCACTTTGCTTCGTTAAAGTTGATTAGTTGCTTCACAACTTCTTAGGCAGAAAATCCTTGTGGAAAATAAAATAGCCTTAGTTGGGAAGTTAAATCCCAGTGTTTGTTGTTTTCTAATTAAAAACCTTTCCGAGCAACAAAACCTTGTGGGAAAAAGTAACCTCGGTGAAGGAAAATATTTCAACACACCATTAGATGCTCCCCCTGATGTCAGACAATTTTCATTAGTCTAATGCAGTCAAAAGGAGTTTATCACACTTTACTTTGGTGACATGAATGTTTATAAGACCATGTTGTTGATTCTGGAAGTTACGTTGCTTAACGGACTATCGCGTTTCATTTCTTTGATTCAAATATTTTCAGTAATATGAATGCAATCTTTATGTCTTCAACGTTCAACATACTTGATGTTTTTAGTATTGTCACGCTAAAAACCTTGTCGAGTAACAAAACCCTTTGGGAAAAACTATTCTCGATCGAAGGGAAAAAAGTACAACAAAACTTCAATTTCGAAGTAAATTATGTCGACATCATATCCTTGGATCCTCCCCCTGATGTCAGCATCTCCCCCTGATTACTTCAGAGTTGTTCCAGACTGTTCCTTTAGTCATGTACTTTTCAAAGATGAATATCGGTAATAACCTAGAAAATAATCTACCATATCTCCCTCTGATTACTTTCGTTGGAGAAGAGATTATTGTTTCTTCATAATCAACAACTTTTGTATTGCACTTTCATTAGCATTTCTTTTAATGTCTTTGTAGGGATAAAACAAATTTATGTCAATGGTTACTTTTAACTACATGATTACATTCACTATACCATTCCAATGACGTTGCGTTGGCGCGGAGCTATATCTAGCTAACAAGTTCCCTGAGGATGTAAAATTTAATCGAGTATATTATTATACTAAGTACAAAAATGCGTCTATTGTACTTAGATATGGGAATTTCATCTCCCAACACATCTTCGTCGTATTTCTTTTTGACAAAATGGCTATTTACTTACATTTGAACCTCGACTAATCATGGGAGTGCTATCAGGATGCATGTATTTGTTAACTTTCCTGACAACTTTAGACATATGCAAACTGGTGGAATAATATACCACAAGCTCAGTATTCGATCGAGCTTTCCCTAGATTTTTCATCTCAAATTCGGATTTTAAATAGCTTTTAAGGTCTCTTATCACATCAAGAGTACACATCATGTCGTTACCATCAACATAAATAGCTACAATTCCAAATCAGGAACTTTCTTATGAATACGCAAGGAAAAATAACTTACTTATCTATCCCCTCCAAATCAAATAGCCACTTAGACGGGTATACCACATCCGTCTGATTGCTTGAATCCATAAGTGAGAGTTCTATCTAACTGTAAACGCCCTCCGTGGTTTAGAGTCATTTGATTTGGGCAACAAAAGTCTATCAAGTACTTTTGTAAATATCTTCTATCTCTCGATTCTTTCAGAGATACGTAACAACCACATACATATGTTGCATTTCAAGTCCTTTTAAAATTACCAAGCTAACTAGGTAGCAGAACTCTATAACGTTCATTACAAGAGAACAATTCCAAGGCTTTGTGAGAAACCTCGCGCCATAAGGCGAGTCTTTGTACTTTAAGACTACTTTCTTCTCATTATGCTTTATGACAAATTAATTATATATGTCCAATAATCTTTACACTTGGTTGGATAGCACTACCACACCAAATACCCGTATATTTGCCAAAGAACTAAGTTCTACCTGGATTGTGTAGGCCAAATATGCTATTTATTTGAAATTAATCAAAATAAAGCATGGTTCGATCTCATTGTGCTCTACTTCTGGAGCAACTATTTATGGATTATATCATCAATGTGCATGCATGATCCTTCCATTAACTCATGTGCATTCTCATAATCCGTCAGGATTTCATTGTTCTCTAGAATCATTTAAAACTTCGGAGCGTCCTCCAATTTGATTCATGGACATATTCAGAGACAATCTTATGAAATGATTTCTGATGATATAAATAAGTTGTTCCTTACTCACCTACTTCCTTTCTAGGTGAGGATTGATCGAACCAAGTGGTCTCTCCATCTAGCTTTATGGATCCACGGCCTCAACTACACTTCTACCAAGTGTAGTTGCAACACCTTAGTCTATGGTGTACCCCATACCGAGGATTTCTAACCTTGCAGGAATATTTGCATCTGGTATGTGTGATCTTGTCACTTTATCGACATCAGTGTACATTCTGAAAATCGAATATTCTTTATCACTTCACATTTACATTTTTGGAGTACAAGAATCAATATGAGACACAGTGGGAACAGACCACGACAATTCCTGTCGTTCCCTTAGAAAATACTTTTTTTTATCTCCCCCTAACGATGGGAAGACTGTCTCATTAAAGTGATAACCCGAAAATCTAGCGGTAAGAGATCTCCTGCCAAAAGTTTTTAAATGCGGATAATTGTTGAGAGTAAATATCCAATAAAATTACTTAATCATTTTCGTGACCTATCATAGTACGATGTGGACTCGTAATGGCACATATGTAGTGCAACCAAAAATGCGTAAGAACACAAATGTCAGGCTTAAATTCAGTTACCAACTGGTACACAGAAAAGGTTGACTAATATTGGGTTCTAAAATGAATTAAGTAAAGATGCGCGTAATATTGCATATCTCCAAAGCAATAAAAGGTAGGTTGGTATGCATAACTATTCCTTAGACACCATCTGTAACCTTTGATGGTAGCTTCTGCGAGACCATTGGGTATAAGATGCTCTATATTGATCCTATTAAACATGCAATATTCATCAAGTCCTTTTGATGTAAATTCTCTAGCATCAACAAGGGTGGTTAGCCTTCGCACTTTGCATTGTGTAATATGCGCTAGGAGTTTTCAAACGCAAATTTCTTGGGAACTATAACAAGTCTGAAATGTCAAAAAATTCACCAGATCCATCGGTCACTTTAATGGTCCGCATTCTGCATGAATATTTTTCTAAATTTCACCTTGTTTTCTTTGTAATATGGAAATTTTACCATTTGCATCTTAGGATGGTCTCGATTCTGTTTTACTGAAGACTTTGTAAAAATGAGTGATATGCTTTCTTACCTAAAAGCATAATGGGAAGGGGGGTTGTGCATCTAGTAATTTAGAAAACACTTATTGAGAGATATGTCGTCACTTTGCATTATGTCAATATTTTTTCCATTTTCGTTCACTCAAATAAAGTGATATTTGTATGAGTTCTTTCAAAAAAATCATCATGTCACAACCAATGTTTCTTTATGGTTATGCCCAAAGCTTGTATGAGTCAATTTCCAACATTTCATCGTCGGAGTCAATATGGATTCAATAATCCAAATATTATAATGAATTACATTGCACTAGATTGACTCATTAGTTTCTCTAAAATATATTTCCTTCCAAATATATTAGAGACTATAAAAGATGCAATCAGTTACATTCTCATCACTTTGGTGTTCCATATGATATCCATTTGCACGTGTTACTTGGAAATTTAACAAGGTGTGATTATCTCTTGGTACATCTAGAGATTTTGCGACGTCTTTGTTCTATCTTGAAAAAATAAATGAGCAGTGCTGCGCTCGATAAGATAGGGAATTGTCCAGACAAAGTTCTTGTTGCTATTAAAGTTGATGTGATAATTGGTTGTTATTATGATACACATACACATTACATTGTATATACCAACACCTATGACCAGGTGCATTTCCAACTCTTTTATTATGATGGGGCTAGAATTACATTTTAGCTGATCCCATTTTCAATTGATACATATACTTTGGTGTCATTATTGCTGGCAAAAAAAAATTGTCTCATGATATATATGTCCCTTATCACATGCTTTATATGAGTCGGTACGTCTAACCTTCATTACTTTGGGGTTCTTGTTGTCATACTTCAACATATGCCAGTTCGTTAGTATTATGGATGAAGTACAGAAATGAAAATTTTATGACTCGTATCATCTTTTATGAGTTCTTCCACAAAAATTGGAATACATGTGATTTTATTTGAACGTATGTTTTGAAACTACTAAAAGATTAATAGTCGAGCAAGTGGATACATTCCACGGAACATTCAATTTTTTTTTTGAAAATATCAAGTATCCAATAATGGTGCTCAAGTACTTCTAAGCCCCAAATAAATACATTGGAATTGAGTTGGTACAACCAATTGAGCAAAAAACATCATCCAACTATAGTCAATATCATATTCAAGAGAACAAATAACATTAAGACCAAAATTCTTAATGACTGAGATCAATAAAAATAATTTAAATTGACCGTTTATATGATGATGACTTATTTTAAGACAAAAATAAACAAAACTAGGCATATTCTAAAAACAAATAAATAAGCCTAGCGAGTAAATAAGCATGTTTTTTTTTTATTATAAAAAAGAGAGTAAATAAGTTTAATATATAAAAACTCGCGTTAAAGTTACATATCTCAAAATTTGGTTCCCACTATATATACACAAAAAAAATTTGGAGTTTAAATGGATTCTGAACACTTGTAATTATGGTCACGTATTCTTAAGTTTAGATGTTGTTTCTGGTAACAGGATGCATTGAAGAGTACGAGAATTTTTATATGGGACCAGTTCATGTGAAGGATGTTGCTCTAGCTCATATTCTGCTATATGAGAACTCAACGGCATCAGGAAGGCATTTGTGTGTTGAAGCTATACGTCATTATGGTGACTTTGCAGCCAAAGTTGCTGAAATTTACCCCGAATACAAAGTGTCCAGGTAAAAAAAATTGTATCCTAAATTATAGGATATTAGCGTTGAATTAGTAACGCAAAAGATAACATGCATTTTTTTTGTTTTGGATTTCAAAAAATTGATTAGATGTCCTGTTAAGTCGCGCACCGTCCACGGACTTAACAGGGTGCTGTCTGCAATGTGAATGGAATGGGCCGGAACAGGAGCATAACAACAGAACCGGCAAATTTTTTTGAATTGTACTGGTCGGACATGATTGGGTGGGGCTGGACCGGTTGGGTGGACTGGACCAGTTGGGTTGGTTCACATTGGACCGGGTTGGATTGAGACTTGGACCGAACCGGTTGGTCTGGGACTTGGGCCGAACCGAGTTGGACTAGGACTTGGACCGGACAGAAAACTTTTCAGTTTTCATATTCACTTCTTCTCCTCGCTAACAGATGGGTTTTCTTCCCAGATTTTCCCCGATCTCAATCATGTCCCAAACTCGAAGCCACCTTGATTAGTACATACATACACACGACAAAGATTAGTACACCGTACGAGATACGACAAAGATTAATTCGTACATACTACCAAATAATTAAAGATTACAAACAAATCCCTAATTCATAATCATAATCAAAATCATATTGAATCCCTAATTTATCCTCATAATCAAATCAATTTTCGCCTACAAACGGATTAGTTAATCAAATTAATCTCTAATTCATAAACCCAACGTTTGTGCCAAAACCAAAAAATGGGAAAATAAAAAAAAATCCAACTTAGCTTGATAATAATTCATATGTAGAAAAAACTCAATCAATCAAATACAGCTCTACGGTATAGCTTCGTGCATGATAACGTTTTGCAGTAGAATAACAAGGAAAATGGAAGAGGCAGAGAAAAGAGAAGGGTTTCATTGATAAGGACTCATCTAGTTACATAGATAGATTATCTTGTATATAGATGGAGATGGCAAACCAAAAGACTAAAGGGGAAACCAAAGGACTTCTGTTTTTGGACCGCACACCCATGGGCATGGGCCCATTAACATTTTCTTAATATTATCGGTTAAATCAGTCCCACGTTTTCCCACACCATTCTTTTCTTCGTAGGCTTAAACTGCACGCGTTTGAGAAAATAAACCAACTTCCTTATCCTGCAACTCAAGGTTTCTCCATCTCCTTCTGAGTCTAATCAATCTCTCTCACTCTATATCTAGCCATGTATCGATTATGAGAAAGGATCCGCTAATTAAGTTTTTCCGGAAATTTAGAAGATTTACTTTGGGGATCTAATTTTTCTAGGATTTATGATGTGCATAGAATTAATTTTGTTTTAACACTAAATTGGGGTGTCTCAAATTTTGACTAATATTTTTTGCAGCATCAATAAGATCTACAACCTTTGATGTTGCGCGTTATGTTTATCAATGATTATATGGTTGCTCACTTGCTCTTGCTCATGAATCCATCGCTAAACAGGTAAGGGATCTGCTTGAACATGATGGATTTTCTTTCAAATATGATTTCCCTTATTTTATGAATACCATTTAGGTATTATATAATACTTCGTTTAACTTCTCTTAAAAAGGGTTCCTTGGATTTTGATGTTTTCACTTAAGCATCGTTTGGGAAACAACAAAAATTCTCTATTTAAAAGCTATTATAGATTCAATTCCTAACCTTGCGTTGATCCATTTGAAGTTGATATCACACTTTATACATCCATTTAGCTAAGATTCATAATGGTGTTCCGATGTTGAACTCCTTTATCTAATACTGATATCACAAGCTTCAGGAATCTAATGGGTGAATATCTTTGTAAGCAGGTCATTAACTCAATTTTTGCATCACCTTTCTTGCACCTTTTTGAGCTAAACGGGTCATGATAGAATAGTGGTTCCTATGGTGAGTCTGGAGTTGGAGCAATTTGATAGCAGATGGAATTGCTTCCTTCTTATGTTAATCGTATATTGTAATTAATGGTTATGCTTTGATATCTTATGTTCTAATTAGGCAATATTAGCATCAAATGTCAGCATTCGTTCGCAAATTTAAAAACCTATTACATTCTACGGAGGAGCACTTTTGCTTAATATTTGAATGCTCCTGCATGGGTCTCCTTATAAAACGAAAACCCGAGTTGATGAAACAAGCAAGCCTTAGCTCTCATAATTGTCATAAGCTTATTGTTTCTGTTCGTTCATAGGATAATATTCCAATACAAGTTATTAATATTATGAAGGCTCTTGTAACTTAATTTTTGTAATCGCTTATGGTTACATTTCTTAAAGTCTATTATCTGTTGAATTTTTTGGTCATCTCGATGGCATGGGACAAATAGGGCATAAAAATTATTGTCTAAAATCTCTGGTCCCCGAAATGCAGAGGTTTATTGATGATGCCATAACTCAGTCAATTTTTATCATCTTCTAGTTTCTTTCCTGGTCTGGTTACTGATGTCTTACGTGTGTGCAGGATTCCTGATTACCTGGAGCCCCAAAATGGCTAAAAAAGAAGTCTACAATCTATAAGAAATAACATATCGCTAACCAGCTCCACTATTCTCTTCGCATGAGTCAGGGGTTTTGTAGTGCATTACTCGAGGACGTTCATACCTGCCAGGTTTAATTAGTTTTTTTTTAATTACACCTCAGGAGTACTTTATATCTAAGAGTACCAGAGAATTTCAGAATAATTCTAGATGGACAAGTTGTTAAACATCACAATATTTTTGATGATATCAAGCACATTCCGGTTTGATCTTGTATAAACCTTAAATAGGTCCAAACTCGGAGGTTTGTATCATTCTTGAATTTTATTTTATTTTTTGACCCTACAACAAGTAGCTTGTTGTTGTATACATGTACGTGACTTTGATCTCTTCTTAAATGATTAATATCTATCCCATTGATTCATCTGCAGGGTGTAGTAGTTGCTACAATAGGGTTCTCGATGGAAGCACCACATTTGAACATCCATGGATTCAGTATTTACCATAGAAACAGGCTTATAGTGGTAGTATTTTTGTTCACTTCACCTTCGTAGACCACTCATGTTTCATTGCTTCAATATTATTTTTACTGGTGAAACTGTATTATAGGATCTATTGAAATAACCTTCTCATGTTACATAGTTAAATGTCCTTAACGACCGTTTAGCGTGTTAATAGTCGGAACAACAATAGGGGCAGAGGACTGTGTGGTTATCTGGGCCTTTTTGATTGGCTTCATGTCTTTCTATCTGGTAGATGCTTTCAATGCATGTTGGATCAATTTTTTGGGGAGAATCAACTGGAATCAAAAGGTATATCCTGTAATGTGAACTCAAATCACTTTGCAGTTTTAAAGACTCGACAAGTTTAAGGTATGTTTGTTACATCCTAAAACATAACTTTGTTGATTCATTAATTAATACTTCTCAGGATTTTCACTTTCTCGAGAATTTTCTCTCTTAGTGTGCTGGCATTTGATGTTATCTTTTTGTGGATTGTACTTTTTTGTTTGAGTTCACTTGGATTTTTCTGTAATCAACATCTTTAGTCATTTTACTCTGTTTAGGATTAAGATGTCGGGTTGTCGTATGTTGTTCACCTTGGGGATGATAAAAGACTGATGGAGGTAGCTGACGATATTGTGTCTATATTTTTACAAGGAATTCAAATGCCGTGACAAAGCCACAACCTTGACAATTCTGTCTATGAAGAGTACAAAATGTGAATTTGTTGGATAGGAATGAAAAAATAGTTGCAGCTGGATATGTGGTGATCGGTTTGAAAGGTGAAGTCTGTCACCACAGAATTGTCCAAAACAATGAGAATAAAGTTCGCATAGAATGTGTCTACGATGATTCTGCACCAATTTGAACCCTCCTCAAGGTGATGACTACTATAAACTATCTTCGTATGTTGGTGGTGGTTGGGTAGTGTGGCATAAGGAGCGTTTGCAATCTACAAATTAAACTTTGTGTACCTTTGTTACTGATAATTACTGTTAGGTAGAGTAGAGTTTATGTTTTAATTTGTAGTAATTTTTAGTTTTATTGTTTAGTGTATTGAGAATATTAGTGGATGTTGAAATAAATTTCTTTTTATTAATTTAATTTCTATTAAATTTTTTGGGTACTATTTTTTAATATCATGCACTAACAATTAATGTGGTGGGTTTGGGAAAGCGGTGTATGGATCCAAAACAGGGTGGGGAAATAAAAATAAATATATATTTTTTATTTTTCTTAATTACTGCCTAAATTGTTACACTTGAATATGTCAGAGATTTTACATACTTTTTAGTTTGACTACTGATGTGTAACAAAAAAAAAACCATATTTATGACACTAATAAGTTTGATAATAAATCAGATGTCACACTTATTTGTGTAACAAAATGTCTGATTTGGTGTAGTGATTCTTCACGCCGGTACAGTTATTACCAATGGATCTGTTCGCCCCCAGCTTCTGTATGGTATGTCATTTGCTTCAAACATGATCTTCTGCTTTTGCCATTCGTATAAGGGTGACATCTTTTCGATCGTCGAGGTCTTCCATCCTACGTTATCACGCTTGTGGATCTGTCCTGTGATTCCTGCACTGAAATCCATAGTATTTATACCTGACTTTGTTATCATATCGCACCGTAGATGTTTGCTTCCTTTTTTTGCTCCGACATTATTTACTATTCCTCTGAATCTATTCGCTCCCTGCATTATATATATATATGCTTGTTCGCTCCTCTTATCACATCAACTGGTTCTTCTTTCTTTTACATATAAGCAACCTCAACTTGAAATCTATGGATAACTCCTCTAACTATCTCTATGGAAATCTTTTTCAGATCTGTAAACTTTGCTTTTCAAAAGGGGATTTATAGCCTCAAAGATTATTCTATAAAACTTCTTTCTTAATTTAAAACTGTGCTTTTAATGAGTGACCCACAATATTTTACTTTCACAAAAACAATTAAACTTCAAAACAAAAACAATAAGAAACTTCACTTTAAAGAGATTTTTTGAAACAGAAACCTAAACTAAAATTTTCACAAACAGGTGCAATCCCAATCTCGAGTTGTATTCTAGCGCCAAAATGTAGTAGTAGAAAATCCTACTACTACACCCCTTAAACAATCTATCTATCAAACTAAGAAGACATTATGAAGAACACTTAGAAATAGTTTTATTAAGTATAGAAATCAATACAAAGATGATAGATAAAACCCTAACTTGGGAAACAAATAACTTTCTCTCTCCTAAAGTTCTATCTCCACTCTCAAAAAGATGTCTCCCCACCACAAGGGTGGTTGGTCCTATATATAGGGATTTTACATAGTGGAGGACAGCTAACAAAGACCCTATTTTCGGATCTAGCATGCGATGTATTCACACCCATGTATCTGATCTTCTCGCACGTGCTCCTGAAATTTGTACAGATTCCACACTTCAGTCGTGACTTTGTGACGTCATTGATTCCGTCATTCGGGATACGCTGTGTGCGAGGTAAGTTCGCTCCCTCATAATTTCATTATTTCTCATGGTACTTATAGGTGCGATATTTAGTTCCTACAAAAAGTTACAAAGAAAACATATTTTGTTTCAAAAAAAGTTAACCTTTTTGTTAACAGATTGAAGTTATTTTAAAATTATTTACCCAAACTAATTTTCAATTTTTCTACTGTAAGGTGAAGTCCAACAGTAACATTTGAATGATATCCAAACTTAAGAAGTAGAATTGTAAAAGTGAACAACATAGATTAGATATGAATTGTTTAAATTTTCTTGTGACGGCCAAGGTATGAGCATTATTGGGCACCCAAGCAGCAAATATGAGAAGATATAGAAGGAGTTCGACTAATATACATGCACTAAATGCCTTACAATGCTTGACTGCTTTGTTAAACAAGTACATAAGATAGAAGGAATGTGAAACTAAAACCCTTCACATATGCATGTCACATGCACTTTTTGTGCTTTTCGTTTGGTTCGGTACACTCTCAATTCCTTTCCTTTTTGTTTGGTTCCGTACACCCATGATATGTGGAAGTGCAGTTTTCATGCTTGTTAGTTCGGTTCACTCATGTCTAATATTATGTTTTCCCCCTACTTTACATATAAATTCTTTGTTACAATCTCTTTAACTTCCGTTTGAGATTTCTTTGAGAATTGAAAAAATAGAAATGCAGGGAGTAAATATCGAGGTATTGGGACTTCCGAGAAGTTGGTGGAAACTGTTTAAAGTATTCGCCAATCAATCATATTATTGTCTTAAATGTGCTTTAGGCGGTTGCAGAAATTAATTTACTATGTAAACACTCTCTTGGCTATTTTTAATTTTGTCTCTTGTTAACTTGTATACCGGTATACATGTTCAGGTATGTTAAGGTTTAATAAGGAGTTACTTTATTTCATTGGAAATTGTGTTTTTTGTCTTATTCTACTAGAAATTGGTTTTTCTTGCATAAAAACAACAAATCTTTTTCCCAATGCAAAAAATTATTGTTTTTAATCAATAAAACAAACAAATCTTGTTTCCAATGCAAAAAATAGTTGTTTTAATAAACCTTAACATGTATACGGGTATACAAGTTAACAAGACCCTTTAGTTTTGTGGGTCTTGTTATAGGTAGACATGTAGTGAGGCAAGAATCCCAAGATACTCCATCAATAATACGATAATGCCAAGAATCAAGATATAGGTGGATAATTAGTGTTGTACTTTTTTCAATCATTCTTTGGTGCCCCAAGTTTTTTAGTTTACAATACCATTTTTGATGTCCCCTTGCTTATAAAACAGGGTTAAACTTTAATACTTTACATAACTATTTTTTCTTGCAGGAAAGGTCGGCCGTTCGTTTTCTACCTCTTGTCGGAAAGCAGTAGTAATTAAAAAGTAATGGCATCACAGTTGGAAGCAAGCAAGACAATTTCTCGGCAAAGTCTTATTTCTAGCATACTTCCACGCCATCATCATTGACGATGTTAGGTGTCTTTATTTTTTCCATGAAAGATTTTACTCTATAAAAATGTAGTTAGGATGGGGAATGTTGGTTATTGGAAAACGATAGGACTGCTATATGCAGTTATAGACTTACAGTGTTACTAAATTACACAAGCATAAAGAAAATAATTAGCTCTCCTTGATTACTGGACTGGTAACTTTCGTGGTTTATTGCAGTCATATTTATTAAACTAGCTCTTATAGAGTTCAGTAAACCTTTATTGCAGTCAACTAGCTCATATAGTTCAGTAAACCTTTATTGCTGTCGTATATGTTACCATGAGGTCCGGATGTTTATGGATAAAGATTTATAAATCTATGACTATGAACAAACATACTTGGACATTGTTGCACACTTGCACCACGTGATTATTAATAATTAACAATGGAACATCATATTTTTAAAAGAGTTCTTGGTGGGCCGAGAAAAAAACTGCCTAAAAATTGTCCTAGTCACACTATTCTCAAAAAGTAACATTTTGATGTGGAAGAAAAATTCATTAGTTAATTAAAATTATCACAACAACTGAATCTTCTTTACCCAACTGAATCCACAGGGCAGACGCTATGTCCCTTTTTCAGGTTGATATGCCTTTAAAGTAAAAAAGTTCAAAAAAATATCAGGCACCCATTGGTATGCGCTTATTACAATTAAAATTCTACATGACGTCGAGTATAACTGTAAAAATGAACAACAAATTAGAAGTGAATTGTTTAATTTAAAGGTTCAACATAATTTGTTAAGATTATCGGTTCATAGCCAGGACATGCATGTTGGGCTACCAGGATGCAAGCCAAGCGGATATATCAGGATTTTAATACGCATACACCAATACATCAAAAAACATGCTTAACTGGTTTGTTCAACAAGTACGAGAAAAAAATAGATAAATTACAAGGGAAAAAAAGAGGAAGAATTGTTACTTCTAGAGTAATGATGATATATATAAGAAAAACTAGCATTTTCGGTCGCTGGTTTAAATAGATAGAGGAATAGTTAGTCAGGAGTAGTAAGATGGAGGTATTATTATGTCAGGAGTATATGTGTATAAGAAAACCCTAGCTCTTTAACTAGTTGGAATGATGTTAAAGAATATGGATATTCAACTCAAAACCTGTTTACAATGGAGGAGCTATTTCATATTATATTGAGTGTTTATTATAAGGATATAAGTGGATTATTATCCTACATGTCTCATACCATTATCTTGTTTCCTTTGGTACACATTCTATGTGACAATGCATTTTTTATGATTATTAGTTAACTTCACATAATATTTTATATTTTTATTTCCCATATATATCGTAATCTATCTTTTGCATCAATTATATATTTTTGAGAATTAAAAAGGAAAACGTGGAGTTTTATCATGTTCCATAAAAAAAAAAAGAGTTTTATCATGTTACTTATGTGGGAAAATCGGAGATGTTGGTGGAAACTAATTCGAATACTTAGGTTGAACGATCCTGATATTGTCCCAAATATGTTTTATAAGGTTTCAGAAATAAGTTCATCATCTAAACTCTCTCTTGGACATTGTTGATGGTACAGATGATTTTAGGTAGCAATGTATAGAAGGAGTACATTATCCAACATGTAATAAGCTCGTCAAGTTTAGTTCGTAAAGCGAGATAACTCTCTGCAAATGCTTGTAGGTTTCGTTAGAATTTATTTTCATGTTTCTTATATTCTTATATCCTTTTTGGAGGTTGGATGGTTTTTACTATTTGTTGTTCTTTTCTGTTCTATTAAATGAGTGTTTATTAGAAAAACTAAAGTATCTTTGAAGATTAGTTGGCAAAACTTATTGTTTTTTCTTCTTTGTTACTTCGGGAAAATATATTTATACACTTGTGCCTTTTATAAGTTTGTACTAAAAATCGAATAATTAAAATATAATGGTTTATGTTGCATGTAGTGGGTTAAAGATCATTTTATCCCGCTGGATGTTCATTCTCTGATTTCCCATTAGGTCTGGATGTACTTCAATATACATATACGAAAAATTTACTTAGTAGGCACCATTGTTGCACCAAAGGATTATCAGTGCATTAAAGCCTTCTAGACAAACATCAAAAAAAAAAAAAAACCCACGAAAAGTGACATTCTATATTAGAAAAAGGTAGTTATATCCAAATTACATGAATCCGGAAATGGTCTCACGAAAAAGATAAAATTTAAATCGACAATCCAACATTATTCCGTTTGACGACAGATGCTAGTTAGTAAATTCGCGAATGATTCACGAAAATTTCCACATCACGAATTTTTACACATCGTTCGCGAACGTTTACAACTACGAGCTCAATACGTATATTATATGGCTTCCTCACATTATTCATGAATTAAACGAATCTGCGAAATTCGTTACTTTAGCTCGCCACAAATTCTATGACCTTTATGTTTCGTGTGGGCTTACCACCTCCCAATTATACGGCCCAAATTTAAAACCCACGATTAAGATCGTTGTTTTCTTAATGAAACAAAATGATAATATCTTTTCATATATGGTTGCCAAGGTTTCTTTTTATATATATAGACAGAACAGTGGTCCTTATAACTACACCTACGCACGCCGATAATAAGACTTGGGCAAACTTAATCTCGGAAATCGACTTTTCTGATGTGGGTGCTCATTTTTTAATTTTTTGTTTTTGTATACAAATAAAGAAATTAATCACAAGTAAATCAGAATATCAAATCTATACCCTCCATATATGCATGTCACATGCAATGTCTTTTTTGTTTGGTTTATTATGCACACGATGTGCAGAGGTGCAGTTTTTAGCAATATTAGTCAGGTTCACTTACATTATGTTTTTCATCCCTTAGATTATATATAAAATATCTATTGTAATCCATCTTTAACTTCGGTAAGAGATTTCTTTAATAATTAAGAAAAACCATGCATGAAGTAAAATCAAACTACAGGAAGTTCAGAGATGTTGATGGAAAATGTTTAAAAATACTTAAGTGGGACAATAATATATTATCCAAAATATGTTTTAGGTGATTGCGGATAAAAATCCGTTATATAGAATGCTTTTTTGGCCGTTTTTGATGGTAAGAATGATTCTAGGTAGCCATGTATCGATGGGGTACATTATTCAACATACAAAAAGCCCATCAAACTCAATTGGTAAAGCACAGAAGCCTGCTGCCAATGTTTATAGGTTTGTTAGGATTTCTTTCTTTTATTTTTCATATCTTTTTTTGTTTTGTTTTGGAGGTTAAGTGGTCGTCTCCGTTGTTGTTTTAGTTTTTATAAGTGAGTGCTTATTATAAATAAAATCTCATAGGACATTCGGTTATCTCTGCAAATATTTTTATTGAAAGTTAAGTATTGCATAAAAATTTAGTAAGATTTACCATGCATACTATGTATATAGTTTTCAATTAAGAAAATAAGTCAAATTGCTTGAGAAGAGTCTTTCACTTTTGCGATACTAATTCTTCTTCTTTTACTTTTGTAGTTACTTCGGAAAAATTTATTTACATAGTATGCCTTTCATAATTTGTACTGAAAATGCAATGAATGAAATACTGTGGAAACGAAGGTTATCTGTTGCATATAAAAGATTAATGTGGTAATTATATAAATGTTCATTGTTTTGATGGGCTTTTCAAATATTCTTATCATACAATAAATATACCCTTCTCCATCTATAATCCCGTTAGGGGTCCATTAATTATTTTTTTGTTTCCAAATTTACCCTCTTATTAATGAATGAAATATTATGGAAACGAAGGCCATCTGTTGCATGTAAAATATTAATATGGTAATTTATCTTGTTGACGTCATGAGGTCTAGATGTAATTCAATATACTATACCATATCGTAAAGAGGCATTCAAGACAAACATGGAAGAAAAAAGAAATCCACCAAACCGGATACTATCATTAGAAAAAAATGTGATTAGATCTAAATGACACGAATGGAAACGGTCTCAGGAAAAAAAACAAAAAAAAAAAAAAAAAAAAAATCAAAATGGCAAAACGGTTTTTTTTTTTGGTCAATCAACAATTTTAATTTATTCAAATCAAAATGTGATTACATGATCACTTACAAGAATAAAAACATCAAAATACAAGATAATAAGAACCCTAATACAAATGAAGATATCAATTACAGGTAAATCGCGAAGAGAAAGAGACATATACCGTAAAGATACCCAATTTTTGTAAATGTAACAGGGAAGGATGATGGTATAATCCAGAATCGATTCCGACCATTTAATCTGATTTTCTTCTTCTTCAATAAGAGATACTCCTATAAGAAAGGAGTTATTTGCCCAAAATCTTGTAACTCCAAACGAACCCGGATGCCCTAAATTCCTTGGATTGAATATGGATTCTAAGAAATACCGTGTTGGATTGTCGATGTTCTTAAATCGAGAATAGCAAGTCATGAACCAGCGATCAAGGTTTGAATAAATCGTCCTCAAAGTGAAGAGAAACTCGCCCCAAACGGCGAAGAAAAATCGCTCCAAATAGCGAAGAAATATGTCAAATGATATCAAAAAGAAAAGAAAACTAATTTTATTCGACTAAAGCTTAAAAAAGAAAAAAAATCTTGCTCAGATCTGGTCCAAAAAGGACCAAATCTGAGAAAGAGATTAACGGAGGCTAAGGTCTTTTCTTTTTTAGAGAGAAGAGGAAATGAGAGGAGAGAGATTTCTTATAAATGGCGAAACGGTTGATTGAGTCTTGTACTAGTGTTGTCCATGCGCACGGTTGCACCATATATGCTTGTCACCACCATTGTAATGAAAATTTTATGAACGTATATTGTTTTCGACCTACTTTAACATTAAAAATAAAAAAAAAAATTGTTCGTCTTCTCTCTCTTTTCTCTCTCCAAAAGAAGAAAAAAAAACCCAAACTTTCATCAACCTCTTGCTCAGATTTGGTCCTTTTGGACCAAATATGAGCAAGATTTCTTTTCTTTTCTTTTTTAAGTTTTAGTTATTAGTTAATCAAATAAAATATGTTTTCTATTGTTTTGATGTCTTTTGGCATATTTCTTTGCCATTTGGGGCAATTTATCTTCGTCATTTTGGACGATTGTCTCTTCGCTTTACGAACGATTTTTTAAAATCTTCATGGCTGGATCGTGGCTTGCTATTCTCGGTTGAAGAACATCAATCATTCAATACGGTATCTCTTTGAATATATTTTCAACATTAGAGATTTAGGGCATCCAGGTTCATTTGGGAATACAAGATTATGGGAAAAGTACTCCTTTCTTTCAGGAACATCTCTTATCAAAGAAAAAGAAAATCAGATTAAATGGTCGGGATATAACACCATCATTTTTCCCTACTACATAAACAAAAATTGGGTATCTTACGGTTTATCGCTCTTTCTCTTCGCGATATACTTGTAATTGGTATCTTTAATTGTATTAGGGTTTTAATCATCTTGTATTTTGATATTTTTGTCATTCTTGTAAGCGATCATGTAATCAGTATTTTGATTTGAATGAATTGAAATATGTTAGATTGACCAAAAAATAAACTAACATTAAAAATTTGTAGGAGTAAAATACCGCACGCCTATTAGATATGCGAAGTAATAACCATCAAGACTGAGCGAAGGCGACCGCATACAACATATCCGAAATGACGCATCAGATGATGTCAACTTAATCACGAGCAAAGTGTGAAGAGTTGTGCGATTTAAGAGTACGTGCGAGAAGAGTCAATGTAAGCGTGCGTTAATGACGCACGCCAGATACTAAAATAAGGGCTTTATTAGCTGTCATCCACTATGTAAACTCCTATATAAGGAGCCGAGTGGAATTGTATTGAGGGAAATATTTTTGAGAGCTTAGACAAGATTTTAGGAGAGAGAAAGATTATTTGGAGAGCAAGTTAGAGTTTCTTTATCTCTTTGTATCCAATTAAAGATTTTAATAAATGTTCTTGTGATTCTTATGGAGATTACTTAGATTGAACTATTCCTTTTATCTAGGGTGTGGTTGTGAGATTTCTCACAACTACATTTTGGCGCTAGAAAACATCTCGGAATGATATACCCTGTTGGTGAATTTCTTTAAAAACAAGTGTTGAATTCCTCATAGTTTAACATAGTATCATTAGAAATCTTTGAAATTTTTTGAAGCCTAGATCTAAAAACTTCCACCAAAAGTTTCAATCTCAGAAAAACAATTTTCATTGTTCAAGTTTTCAGGTCTTTAAGGGACAAATTTTATTTAATTTTTTAACAAGAAAACAAAGATGGAACATCAATCATCTAGGGAGGAAATAAGGATAGTCAGAACGAAAGGAGGAGGCAGAAGTATACAATGTAATTCAATAACTAAAACGAGTATCTCTGATGCAAATTACCACGCATGAATAACAGGAAGAATACACAAGCGTGATTATGAAGGAAGGAAGATCATGACAGTAGATAAAATATCTCCCTTAAAGGAATGAGAAAATATGAAGGAATGAAAGAATTAGAAGAGTGGGCGATAGACGGAACCTTGGTAGAAACAGGTAGTTCGGTAGATATTTTATTCTATCCCTCATTCAAAGGTATGGGATACAAGGACGCGGATATGACGCGTTCTACATACAACATTCATGGTTTTAACAGAACGATAACAAAACCAAAAGGTGAAATAACCATGCGAATACTGTCGGGAGAAATAGAAACGCAGATAACATTGTGTGTGGTCGATGTAGAATCACCATACAACATGCTATTGCGAAGACCATGGGTGCATGTGATAAAAGGTGTAGCATCAACTCTCCATCAACGTTTGAGATTCCCAATACAAAGTGGAATAGGAGAAATCAAGGGAGATACAAAGAGTGCGAAGATTTGCGGTCATATATATGTAAATAATTATGAAGGACGTGCGAAGAAGCGAAAAGATTGGTGGAGAAAAGCAAGAGAGCTAAAGAAGGAAGAAGAATTAAGAATATACATGATAAGAGCACAAGAAGGAAGAGGAATACCAAGCGAAATTCCAGAAGAAGAGGGTGCACCAATACACAAAATAAAAGAACCAACACCGCTAGTAGAACTAAAAGCAAATTTTACCGCAGCAGAGACGACAAAAAATATAAATATTGGAACAAAGGATGATCCAAAGATATTAAAAATTGGAACAAAGATGGGAAAAGAAGAGGAAGAGCGAATGATCAATATCTTACGTGAATACAAAGACATTTCGCATGGAGTATGGAAGAAATGCCAGGAATAGATCCTTCTGTCTCATGCGACAAATTGGATATCAACAAGAATGCACGACCATTCAAGCAAAGGATAAGAAAGATAGCAACCACATACCATCCTCAAATAGAAGCCGAGTTACAGAAGATACTTGAGGCAGGAATAATAAGGCCAGCAAAATACGCAGATTGGATAGCAAATATGGTGGTGGTGCCAAAGAAGAATAATGGAATAAGGATTTGCATCGACTTCAGTGACTTAAACAAGACATGTCCAAAGGACAGCTTTCCATTACCTGACATACCACAAATGGTTGAAGAAGCATCAGGAAATGATAGACTCTCGCTTATGAACGGATATAAAGGATACAATCAAATTCCTTCGGCCGAAGAAGACCAAGAACATACTGCTTTTTTCGCACCCAGAGGATTATATTTCTATACAAAAATTCCTTTCGGTCTGAAAAATGCAGGTGCGACATATCAAAGAATGGTAGAAAAAGTATTTTCAAAATGGATACACACAACATTGGAGGTCTATGTAGATGATATGTTGGTGAAGAGTAAAAAAGCTGAAGATCATGTTGACAACTTGATAGAAATCTTTGAACAGATGCGGCAATTCAACATCAAGATAAACCCAGAAAAGTGTATTTTCGGAGTTGCGTCGGGAATTTTTTTAGGTTATATTGTATCCAAGGAGGGAATAGAAGTCGACCCAGAAAAGGTACAAGCGGTTCGTGACATGCCATTACCCGCGACTGTGAAAGATGTACAGAAATTGAATGGATCGTTAGCTTCATTGGGGCGGTTTATTTTGCATTCATCAGACAAGTGCAAGCACTTCTTCAACATCCTAAAGAAGGGGACCAAGTTCGAATGGACAGAAGAATGCGACAAAGCACTGCAAAATATAAAGAATTACCTGATGAATGTATCTATTTTGCAGAAAGCGGAACCATGAGAAGAATTATTAATATATCTGGCATCAACACCACACGCATTAAGTGTTGTCTTGCTACGTTTGGATAAAGGAGTAGAAAAGCCAATATACTACATAAGTAAAACATACAATGCCGCAGAGAAAAATTACTCAAAGATTGAAAACCTAATTCTCCCATTGGTCTATGCAACACAGAAACTCCGCATTTATTTTCAAGCCCACAAGATTAAGGTATTGACAAAAGTACCAATCGAGTTTGTAATGAAAAATTCAAAAAGATCAAGAAGAATCGAAAGATGGAATGCACAAGTATGGCACTTTGAGATCAAATATGAAATATTATATTCACCAAAATCGCAAGTCATCGCAGATTTCTTGGCAGAATTTCCATTGGAAGAAGATGAACATGTTGAAGAAATGATGGATGTGGATGAAGAACATGGGAATCCTAAAGATTTGCTGAAAGATCATAATTCAAATAGATGGGAGATACTGGTAGATGGATCATCAAATGGAGAAGGCAATGGAATTGGAATAGTTTTTATTTCACCAGTAGGGGAAATAATGGCTTACTCATTCAGGTTAGAGTTCGCCTCCACCAATAACGAATTCGAAACTGAATACGAAGCGGTGGTGCACGCGTTACACTTATCAATTGAAATGAAGTTAGAAGATGCAAGAATAACTAGTGACTCACAGTTGGTAATCCGGAAGATAGAAGGAACATATAGCACAAATGAGCCTTCTTTACAGAAATACAAGAAGCTAGTGACAAAGTTAGCAGCTCAAATTCCAAAAATAAGTTGGAGGCACATATACATGAAAGACAATCGATTCGCGGATGCACTGGCTTTTATTACTTCTATGTTAGTAGATCCAACTGCAAGATATATAAAGATACAGACGCTCTTTTCGCCTTCAATTAAGAAGGAAGAGGAAGAAGACGCAGAAGTAATGATAGTAGAAAACGCAGAAGAAGAGCAAGCGAACAAAGACGCAGATTGGAGAACCCAACTTCATTTATACTTGGAGACAGGAGAAGTCCCAAGAAACAGGTTGGAGGCACACAAGTTAAAGAGTAGAGCGACAAATTATGAACTCAGAGATGGTGTACTATATCGAAAATCATCCCTTGGACCATCCCTAAGATGTTTAACGCGAAAAGAGGGAATGGAAATCTTGAAGGCATTACACTACAGAGATGCTGGGAATCATAGTGGAGGAAGGACTTTAGCATACATGACAAAGATACAAGGGTATTACTGGTCCTAAATGCATGAAGACGCAAAAGAAGTATCAAGGAGATGCGAAGAATGCCAACGTCATGGAAAAAAGATACATGCACCGGGAGAGACGTTAAACTCATTAACAAGTATGTGGCCATTTGGAATATGGGGTTTAGACATTGTGGGTCCATTTATACCAGTAACAGCGCAAAGGAGATACCTAATAGTAGCAACATATTACTTTACAAAATGGGTAGAAGTGAAAGCAGTGCAGCATATTCGATACAAAGATGTGTTCATGTTCATATTTGAGAACATCATCTGCAGATTTGGAATCCCTGCGCAATTAGTTTCTGATAATGGAAACAATTTGAGGGAGAAAACATAGAAATGCTACTTAACGCATTCAAAATTCAAAGCGGAAAATCCACTCCACTATATCCACAAAGTAATGGGAAAGCAGAGGCAACCAACAAGACAATTGCAGATATACTGAAGAAGAAGCTGGAAGGATACAATAAAGGGTGGTGCGAACAAGTGCATAATGCAGTATTGGCATACAGAACAACTAGGGGAGAAGCTACAGGAATGTCACCTTTCTGTCTGACATATGGAGTAGAAGCGGTATTGCTAACTGAGGTCATCATTCCTACAACTAAGAAAGAAGCATGGGAAAAGAATTTGAGCGCAGAATTAATTTTAACAAAACTTGATGATCTAGAAGAAAGTAGAGAAATTGCTCTGCAACATATGGAAAATTACCAGAAAAGGATAGCCCGAGAATATAACAAGCGTGTCAAAGAAAGAGAATTTCAACCAGGAGAGCTAGTGTTGAGAGAAATGCCTCCTTATCAGCGAGGAGGAGATGGAAAGCTGGAGAAAAGATGGGATGTACCATACATAATAAAGAGAGTAGTTGGAAATGGATCATACGAGTTAATGGATCCAGAGGGAAGAAACATGGGACGCAAGATCGAACATCTGTGGAACAAATTATACTAGAAGAAATATTATCCGTAAGCCATGCGGTGGTTACCGCACGTATGAAGAAGACAATCCCATGCAACTTAAAATGAAGTATATGCATATGAAGATGCGAACTTTTCCACAAGGATTTAATATTCAAGCGAATGAATAAAAGTAAAGACTTTGCTATTTTAACCAATATCTTAACAAAAAGGCAAAAATAAGACCTTACAATAGACCTTAATAGAAGGCAACAGAAGTAAAGACTCCAACTAGGGAGGCTAGGCATCCAATTGTGGCGTGCACCCTAGTTCGCAAACAGCAAGATGCAATGATAAGACCTAACGCGCGTCATAATTGGGAAAAACCTGTTTAGCATGACTTGGGGGAAGCTACATCGACCCTGAAACCCGAGTCATGGAGATTTGGGGTGAAATAAAATCCCATCCAGGAGAGGCGCCTATATCGAAAGATTAAGGTGACAAGGTCTCTCCTAAGGAGTGCAGAAACTCGATCAAGGCGCCGAGATACACGGTTGAGTCAAGAGTGCCTGAGGCGTCTGGAGCGTACCTGGCCACTCTTGACAAGTCTTGACTATGATGCACTCGGTCCGAAGAAACCTCACTTAGGGTGCGGTCTTGTAACCATAAGCCATATCGGCGGAGGGATAAGAGGCCTCGAAAACAACTGATTGTTGCATCACTGGATGGGAAGAGCCCACCCCAACCCGGTAGGGGTAAGCTTCCTTGAAGGGGCAGTCAGGAGGAATATAAGGACGGCACCCTCCATTAGGGAGCTGAATTGTGTCAAAATACGCAAATATTATGAGGCTTTTACTCATGGGGGTATTAAGGCTTGTCGTATTTGCGCATCCATAAAACCTGCAGAGGCAATAATATAAGAGTATGATAAGGCGAGATCAATGGGTCATTACAATAAAATGTAAAGACCGCCTATGATCTCGTCGCACAGAAACAAAGTAATATACTAGGCAAAATAAGACCTCTACTTAGGGAGGCCCAATAAGACCTCATGAGAAAAATAAAATTCGTACTATATAACATTGTTTTGCAGGAGATGTGAACAGAGAAAAATCCGCATGGAATTACCCACATGTTTCTTATAAGGAATATAATAAGAGGCAAGTATGGGAATTAAAACAAAGGATATATTATATTCCTTGTCAAGAAACGAGTGTTAAGAACAAGAGTATGTTTCAAATACACCAAAATACATTTGGAAAGACATAAAAGACCAAAGAAAAGGAAAAGATAGGCATCATTAGAAGGTGCATCTTGGTTAATCAAAGAAGCTTCAGCATCAACTTCGTTGCCAGGATTGATACGAAAGCTTGGATCTTCAGGGAAACCATCACCACATTTGTCCTTTTCAGACTGATCCTCTTGAAGTGGAACTTCAAGATCTTCCTCATCATCGCTTACATGTTCATAATCACTATCAGGCTCAGGAAGCTTCTCGTCATCGCTTATATCAAGAGGCGCCACATTCACCAAAGGAAGTGAATTGTCTAAGAGAACTTTGTTTACAAGAGATTGAGCCTTAATGTTAGCTCCACGAGCGACACCTTTCTCAGCATTCCTGACGCCAACCTCCATGAAGTTCTCAGGATATGAACATCTCCTATTCGCTCGGTCTCGAGAAGAGGTAAGTGCAACTGAGAGTTTCGCATGTTCTTTATGGGCCTTAGCCAAATCAGATCTCAATTGAGAGATGGTGGACTGATGCAAATTCTCAGACTCTGCAAAAGAAATATAGAATTATAATTGGAGCGAGGTTTTCACAACATTAAGATTTAAGTAATAATCAAAAAGGACAAGTAAATTGAGGCAGTCAACTCCATATGACTACCTTCCCTCTGCGAAAGGAGATATTGAGATAAAGCGAAACCGCTACTCTTCATATTTTCAATAGCCTTATCAAAATCATCACCAACCAAACCCTTAAGACGAGATCGAATCTTCTTCTCATCCAAAGAAAGAGAAGTTTTCTCTTTCATAAGGGCATCATGAGATTCTTTTAACTGAGTGTTGTTCTTGAAGTTGGTTCATCTTCACAGTCAAGTTTATGTTACTCTGAATAATCTTTTCATTTTGAGCGGTTGTTGATGGTGGTTTTGAACAAGGGGTAAAACCGTAAAACCTCACGTATAACATGACATCACCAGTGACACTAACACATTTATTAGAGCATTTAACGCGCTTATGTCAAAATTACCAGGATACCCTTTTTCAAATACTAAATTAGGGTTTCGATGCGCGAAACCCTAAGTTCACACATACCGCCCAACCATTACGCAAAAAGCATGGCAAACATGCCAAATGCACACACCGTGGAATCATCGCGCAGAACATAGAAGTTGCACGTACCGTGCAATCACTGCGCAAAAGCATGGCAATCATGCCACTCACACATGTCACACAACATGCCAATTGCATTTACCGTGCAAACATCGCGCAAAACATAGCAATTGCACGTACCGTGCAAGCATTGCGCAAAAGCATGGAAAACATGCCAAATGCACGCACCGTGCACTCATCATACAAAACATGGCAATTGCATGTACCATGCAATCATTGTGAAAAATATGGCAACCATGCCAAAACTACAAATAACGCGCAACCGTTGCGCTAAATATGGCAACCATGCCAAACCGCAAAGCAACGCGCAATCATCACGTTAACCATGCCAAAAATCCAAAACGTACCGCCATTGGAACATGCCGTGCAACCCTTGCAACCTGGCATGCCAAGCCATGCAACCTAGGGCCAAAGCCACCACACGCGCCATTGGCACATGTCGTGCAACCTGGCATGCCAAGCCGTGCAACCTAGGGCCAAAGCCGCCACACGCGCCATTGGCACATGTCGTGAAATCCTTGCAACCTGGCATCCCAAGTCGTGCAACCTAGGGCCAAAGCCGCCACACGCTCCATTGGCACATGTCGTGCAACCCTTGTAACCTGGCATGCCAAGCCGTGCAACCTAGGGCCAAATTCGCCACACGCGCCATTGGCACATGCCGTGCAACCCTTTTAACCTGGCATGCCAAGCCGTGCAACCTAGGGCCAAAGCCGCCACACGCGCCATTGGCACATGTCGTGCAACCCTTGCAACTTGGCACGCCAAACCTAGGGCCAAAGCCTCCACACGCGCCATTGGCACATGCCATGCAACCCTTGCAACTTGGCATGCCTAGGGCCAAAGCCGCCACACATGCCATGCAACCCTTGCAACTTGGCATGCCAAGTCGTGCGACCTAGGGCCAAGGCATACCACATATACCATTGGCACATGCCGTGCAACACTTGCACTTTGGCATTACCACTTGCACCCGACATGCAACCCAGGGCCAAGGCATACCACACATGCCATTGGCACATGTCGAGCAACACTTGCACTTTGGCACTTCTACTTGCACCCGACGTGCTACCCAGGACCAAGGCATGCCACACATGCCATTGGCACATGCCGTAAAACTCTTGCACTTTGGTATGCCGCGCCTACATCAAAGGCCACCATTCCTCTTATACAAAATCTCGACCGTCGAAGGTCGCCACTGAGCCGGCAAGTCTCTCAAGCTCAACTTATCAAACACCAGCGACATGCTACATGTTTTCCACGAAAACACTCGAGACATAAAAACGTATGTAACAAACTGGGGTATGCTCATTAGGGTTTTGGTTTGGCGGTCTACACCGTGCGGCATATATGCCCGTTTCAAGAAAGTGTAACAAGAATAAAACGGTTAGTAAATGCAGGAAGTAATGGTGAAACGCTCTTTCATTATGGAACATCAATTCCATCAAATTCCATCAATACCAGGCGTTACCACCTCTTCCCATTTAACTCATCCGTTTCTTTTCTTACGGGGCCAAAGTACGTTTCACTTGGACTTGTATAAATAGGTTTTACCTATTTCCACCAAGACACAAGTTTTTGGTCAGGGAGAAATACAACACTCAGAAAAACAACTCTTGCTAGATTTCTCAAAGCTATCATCTTCTGATACAAGTCAAGTACTACTCTTCCAGAACTGCTCCGGCCTCAACACTCTCTTCGCTTCCCTCCCTAAACCAGCCCTTCTCCTCCTCTTTGTGACCGAAGCAAATCCGGAACGACCATTTCTTGGTTTAGGCCAGATTTGTATAGATTGATCTCTCGAATCTAAAGTACTCCCGTGCAGTACATTTTTTTAGGGTTTAGATTTGTTTCTCACCCACTCACCGAAATTACCAAAACCAGCAGAAACGATTTTCACCCATAAACAATTGGCGACCACAGTGGGAGATTGATCTTTCGGTTACAATATCAGCTTTCAAAACTCGATCTCATACTCTGATTCAGACATCAGGATGGTGGAAGCAAGCAATCTATTCAGGGATCTACAACTCGACTACCAGACAACCTGATTACAAGTCGTAAGCCACAAGAGATAGCTAGGGACTTCACAAGAACTGAAAGTAAACGATTCGGTCACCAGGAAACTTCAAAAACGACTGGGGACTTTTCGCAGTCACGACAACACTGCATGTAAAATCGGTTTTACATGGGAAGGATCTTGTTTTCATCAGAAGACCCAGAAAAACTGAGTAAGTCTAGACTAGGCGGAACATATACGATTTGTTCTTTTAGGTTCTCGATAAAACCATCATGCTATTTCATCTCATGCCAACTACCTGCACACACTTTCATGAAAGCAATATCCTATTCACAAGTCATAACCAGAGCAATATTATTAAAACCATTCATTTCAAAATAACCCAATCCTCATAAAATACCAACCAACTATCAAAATCAATCAAACGTTAAAATAGGCACTTTTTTTTCCTTTCAAAAAAAAAAGGAGAGAACCTAAGCGAAAGTTTGGAAAAGACATAGAAACATTCAAGGAAAGTTATTCAACAGGGGTCTGCTCTTCTTGGAGAAAGCCTCCCTTGCATCCTCGAAATCCGCTCTCTTCAGAGTCAACGTCTTGGACAATTCTTCGACTTCTGCCTCCTGTTGTGCGATTTCATCTGCAGAAAGACTTTCGACTACTACGGTTTTCAATTTCTGGATCTCAGCAAAGCCCTTAACGAACCACGAAGCGTTGAACTCATTTTCTATGCACATGTCACGATGATACTTCCAACTGACGATGACATCCTCAGAAACGGTATGGATGGTCACTTCGTACATATCTGCGATGGAAGAAAGAGCTTCCTCCACACGTTTGACCAGCGCAAATCGACTGGTGATCTTCCTGGTTTTGGCGATATGTCCATACCTTTCCCAGATTTTGGTATACAACGCCTCGTACTTATCCAGCACGCTGAAGCCACCGACCAACACATGACCTAGATAAGGAACCAAGTACGGGGGATCGAAAGTGGCGCCTGCAACCAGACCCACAACCGACAAGGGGTTCTTTTCCACGTTTTCGTTGACAGTCGTCAGAGCATTCTCCGTTATTCGAGCCGCATCCATGCCTTTCGTTTGATCAACCTCCATCTCTAAAGCAACAATAGCAGTCGCCGCAGCTAAAGGAAAATCTTCACAAGCCACTATCTCAAAATCGTCTCCAGAATCAGGTCCTTCCTGCAATCTTGAGTTAGACGTTTTCGAAAAAGAAGAAAGAAGGGAAAAGAAAAACATGTGCAAAACTCATCGATCCGCTTCCCGAAGAAGATCCAGTGCTGCTGCCAGAAGAGCTACCTTCGTCTTCTGAACTCTTCTCTTTCTCTGACTCTTCCCTGTCACGAGAGGGCTCAACACTGCCGACCTCTATTGGAAGAGGTTTTGTTTCCTGACGATGAGCAAGCGCAGTAAAGGCGTTCACACCACCAAAACCCTGGTGGAAACAAGATGCAAATGTTCAGAAATGAAATGAAAAGTTTACACGTTTTAGTCGAACCAGCAAAGAGACGACACTTACCTGAATGTTAGAAGAATTGAAAGACACGAGGCTCGCCGGGTCTATCGAAACCGACCGAAATCCACTGGCGCGGTTCTTCGACCTTTGTTCCCTCACCTGGGGACTGTCCACTTTCCCTGGCGACTTTCGCTTAGATGCAGAAGGATTCCTCAACATTGAATGCTTTGCCAAAGCCTCTGGAGAGGGTCTACAACGGGCGTTCGCCACCATGTGATTTACAAAACCACAGATAGTAAGGAACTCATCTTGACAAAACTCATTATACTTGAAGGTCGTCGAAGGAATTCTTTCTGAAGGCAGGAAGGGTAGACGCGTACCCGGTTCAAGAACGCTGGCATTGAGGACGACCGACAACGGATTCTTTGGAGCAACCGGCTGACGAGCAAGAGGGATCCATTGGTCAAAACCCATGTGACGAGCAGCACGATCAAAATTATAAGAAGCTACTTGGAAAGATCCCCTAAAGAAAGACGGCATACGACCAGGCATGCAACTCCGCATAAACAAGTTTTCACCAACACTCAGGTTGCCTTCGGAAAGCAAAGCCATATTTGGAGCAGAAGCAAAGGTGTTAACCTGAACTACAGACGCATGTACCGAGGCCCACGGGCGAAAATCGACTTCATGCAACTTATCAAGGAACCTAACCAAGCTCAAACTGTCTCTTGGACGCCTGTTCACCCATCGGAATATTCTGGAGCCACCCCAGCTCGCGGGAAGTGAAGGCGACGGCTTCGGAGCATACTTCTCAAAATGCTCCCACAACCACGCTTGAAGGAAAGCAACGTGGACATACGAGTCCACTTTCATATAACCGTTCGAAACACGCATGTCCGCAACCAGGTGATCCAGATGCGTATACAGAGAACCAAGGAACAAGCTACCAATGGGAAGAACTACACCTTTCGCTAACCTTATGGAAATCATCAGGAGCTCTTGTCTTATCTCTTTCTTGTAGGAACCATCATCGAAAACTTCCCTGGACAACCAGAGAGCCAAGAATGCCGCAACATAAAGTGTACTACTCTTTTGACTCGGTTCCATCTCATCCGGGAACCATTGATACACCCACCAGCCATAGAAACACTTTTCGTTCTCTTTCCGAACGAAATCTTTCGACTTCACAACAAGAATGGCTCGCATCTTTTCTTCATCTTCTGACAGTTGGATATTAAGGTTTCTTGTCACGGGAAGGTTCAACGGAAGGGCCACGCTTTCTAAGGAGAAGGTCATTCACCCCACCTGCACACGACTGTATGAGTGTCCGGGCACCATCTAGAGATAAAAGCAACTAAACCAGGGATGTCCTTCCTAATTTGAAGATTTGCAGAAGCCCTAACAACATCAATGATCTGCGCTCGTGGTCAAATTAGCACTTACGTGTTCCTGGCTCACCATAAATTCGATCCATTTATCAAAGGAGCGCGACGGGCTTTAACACATTCTAAAGTCAATATGGGAAGCAGAGTACTCTCCTCTGTGAAGACAGAACCGTATTACACTCTCTGGTCGGACTGAACGGGTCCTCTTTTCATCTTCCGAACCGGTCAAGAGGATCGGCACGAAATTGGGATGATTTTTCTGGGCTGCGGCAAGGGGCTTTGTGAAGAAGTCATCATCCATGTTTGGCTTAGATCTACCAACGTCTTTTGGTGAAGCAAGACTTTGCTCAGACGACATCTTATCAGAGTTTCTTGTGTTGTTTTGCTCACAAGGTATCTACACCAAAAAGGCAAGACGAGAAGAAATTATTACCCACACACGGCTACACCAAAATAAGGGAAAACCCTAAGCAACTAGGTTTTTTCAAATATACTGCCGCGGTATTCATGACGAAAGTCTACAGGTTCACGAGAATCACATTTATGACTAAGTTCTACGAAGATATGGAAGAACAGTATTTTCTACGGATTCATGCGAAGCATATATACAGCTAGAGTTTTGCATGACAAAAAAAAGACGAGGAAGAATTAATTTGATAAAGAACGCCGGAAGACATACCTGGAATGTTAACTCGCCCTACCACTTTGTTGCTAACGCAAAGATATGGAAAAACAAAGGTACAAAATAAAAGGTGGATAACCTCTTTTATAGGCGTGATAGTTGGGGACTTCGAATAAGGGAAGGATTCCCTTTTCAAAGACGTGCATGAAGAAAAGGCAGCCGGGCCCGCAATAGCAAGCTTTGGCACTTCCCAAAAACGCACGCATCTTCCTTGCTAGCACCGGCCCTACCAAGTGCTCAATGCAGGCCTTGCCAAAATCCGCGTCGGCCAGCCAATCCACGCCAGCCTTGCCAGTCCGCACTAGCCATGCCTTCCTTGCCAACGCCATGCTCTGCCAAACGGCGGACGCCCATTCTAAGCCCATTTGTACTGACAAGCCCCATTCGTGACAAGTCTATGCTAGCAGCTCCGCCTCGCGTTCCAAAGCCTGGCCCCAAAGACACCTAGTCATATTGGGATTTGTGCAACGCTACCAGATGCGAGGATTGTTGATTCTTACTTACATCTCGAAAAAGGTCAGACAAATCTCCTCGACCCTCTTTTATAACTTACTGTATCAGTTTATTCTTACCTCGCAACAAGGCCCCTGTTCCAAGCTAAGCAGGGGACTTAATGTTGATGGTGGTTTTTGAACAAGGGGTAAAACCGTAAAACCTCACGTATATCACGACGTCACCGGTGACACTAGCACATTTATTAGAGCATTTAACGCGCTTATGTCAAAATTACCAGGGTACTCTTTTTCAAATACTAAATTAGGGTTTCGATGCGCGAAACCCTAAGTTCACACATATCGCGCAATCATTACGCAAAAAGCATGGCAAACATGCCAAATGCACGCACCGAGCAATCATTGCGCAGAACATAGCAATTGCACGTACCGTGCAATCACTGCGCAAAAGCATGGCAATCATTCCATTCACACATGTCACGCAACATGCCAAATGCACGTACCGTGCAAACATCGCGCAAAACATAGCAATTGCACGTACCGTGCAATGATTGCGCAAAAGCATGACAAACAGGCCAAATGCACGCACCGTGCACTAATCACACAAACATAGCAATTTCATGTACCATGCAATCATTGTGCAAAATATGGAAACCATGCCAAAACTACAAATAACACGCAACCGTTGCGCTAAATATGGCAACCACGCCAAACCGCAAAGCAACGCGCAATCATCACGTTAACCATGCCAAAAATCCAAAACGCACCGCCATTGGCACATGCCGTGCAACCCTTTTCAACCTGGCATGCCAAGCCGTGCAACCTAGGGCCAAAGCCGCCACACGCGCCATTGGAACATGCCGTGCAACCCTTGCAACCTGGCATTCCAAGCCGTGCAACCTAGGGACAAAGCCGCCACACGTGCCATTGGCACATGTCGTGCAACCCTTGCAACCTGGCATACCAAGCCGTGCAACCTAGGGCCAAAGCCGCCACACGCGCCATTGGCACATGCCGTGCAACCCTTGCAACCCGGTATCCCAAGACGTGCAACCTAGGGCCAAATCCGCCACACACGCTATTGTCACATGTCGTGCAACCTAGGGCCAAAGCCGCCACACGCGCCATTGGTACATGTCGTGCAACCCTTGCAACTTGGCACGCCCAACCTAGGGCCAAAGCCAGCCACACGCGCCATTTTCACATGCCATGTAACCCTTGCAACTTGGCATGCCTAGGGCCAAAGCCGCCACACACGCCATTGGCACATGCCATGCAACCCTTGTAACTTGGCATGCCAAGCCGTGCAACCTAGGGCCAAGGCATACCACACATGCCATTGGAACATGTCGTGCAATGATGAGTGCTAAAAAGTGCATATTTCTATATATTTTTCTTGGCATTTAACTCATCTTTTGTGCATTAATTCTACATTTTATCCCATATTCTGTATTTTCTTTGTTTTCAAGAATAAATATTTTTATTAATTAATTTTGCATTTTTAGGTTGTAAATAAAGTTTGGATGAATTGCGGAGCGAAAAGAGAAGAAAAGTAATGAAAAGTCGGGAGGAGTTACACAAGGAAGCCGCGAAGAATGTTGTGCACAAGACCAAAAGGCTAGAAGTGGGCTTGAAGAGGAAGAATTGTTCTTAAAGAAGATATGGGCTTGGCATACCCAAGGCCCAAAAACCTCACCCAAACCCATTTCCAATATCCATACCCGCCTTCATCTTGAGCCGTCAGTTTCGTTTTACTTTCGCATCCAACGGTCGCTCCTCGCTTCCTTCCATCTCGCCGTTAGATCAATCCATCATCTTTGCATCCAACGCTTTATCTTCGCTGATCATCAAGATTCTCTCCACCTGCTCAACACCTGAGTACCAAACACCTATACCCTAAACCAAACATCACCTAATCTCTTCTCCATCGACTCCATCTTCTACACTCCGCCTGCAACAGCCTCACCTTCACCACCAAATCCGCCAACTCCACTGCCTCAACCACCACAACCCCCACCAAAAGCCATCATGGCTATCACCTACCGAAAACCATCATTTCCCCTATCTCTCTAGCCATCTATTTCATCAATTTCTCATCTCTCATCTCACTGAAACCCTAGGTGAGAAATTGATAAAATAGGTGAGTCTATAGAAGCAATTGAAGCATGGAGATGGACCAGGAGAGGCAGAAGAAGAGTGGGTCGACGAGATGGAGCAGTTATCCCATCAAATTTGGTGATATTTCAAAACCCTAACTTTACTGATTTGGGGATTTGGGGAGAAATAGTGTATGAACCCTAATTGGGTTTCTGGGTATAAATAGAGGGGTGTGTGGGTGTTGTAAATATGCCTGGACTAGCCAGTGCACCACCAAGAGGACTGGAATAGCCAGTTCCTCAATTCCTCACATGTTCTGTTTTTGTTTTTGTTTTTGTTTTAATTTCAATTACTCTTTATGTTCATCATGTTTTTAATTACTGTCAACATGTTTTAGTTCTTCAGCTAAGGCTCAGATGAAGCCTAGTGCACTGTTAAATGATGAATTGCTAGGATAGTAGTCTTAATGCTTGTATTGCTTGAGCAATGGGAAGAATTCAGTGCTCTGATATGCCTGTGATTGACTGTGCTGTCAAAAGACAGTCAATACTAGGGGCATATCAATGAGCAAGCTGATTCTCCTCCCATTCTAATGTATGCTTAAGATCCTAATTTCAACCTAGAATTGCATTGCTTGATTAGGACACAAGGTGGATTCTAAGCCCTTAGCTTAACCCACAATTTGTTTTCACAGTCACTTGTAACTCCGAATCTGTTTTTCTTATTGCTTAGTTAAATTTTCCTTGCTGCTTTGTTTAGTTTTTGTGCAATTTACAGCTTGCTGTGCACTGAAATCAGTGCACAAACTCCCCTCTGCCCTTGGCTTACAGCCTTGGTTCTTAACTGATCTGCCTTATTGCTTTGCCTTGCTCACTGCCTTGGCCTATCCCTCATTGTCACTGCCTTGCATATAGCTTAGCTAGGAAAACTTCATAACACCCCAAGTCCCTGTGGAATGACCCTGTTCTTGCACACAAGCTACAACTGACCCTGTGCACTTGCAGGTATCACTGTAGGCATCCATTTATTGTCTTATTTTCACATCTTTAAATGCCTACCATGCAACACTTGCACTTTGGCATTACCACTTGCACCCGACATGCAACCCAGGGCCAAGGCATACCACACATGCCATTGGCACATGCCGAGCAACACTTGCACTTTGGCACTTCCACTTGCACCCGACGTGCTACCCAGGACCAAGGCATGCCACATGCCATTGGCACATGCCGTGCAACTCTTGCACTTTGGCATGCCGCGCCTACATCAAAGGCCACAATTCCTCTTATACAAAATCTCGAACGTCGAAGGTCGCCACTGAGCCGACAAATCTCTCAAGCTAAACTTATCAAACACCAGCGACATGCTACATGTTTTCCACGAAAACACTCGAGACATCATAACGTATGTCACAAACTGGGGGATGCTCATTAGGGTTTTGGTTTGGCGGTCTACAACGTGCGGCATACATGCCCGTTTCAAGAAAGTGCAATAAGAATAAAACGGTTAGTAAATGCAGGAAGTAATGGTGAAACGCTCTTTCAATATGGAACATCAATTCCATCAATACCATGCATTACCACCTCTTAACATTTAACTCATCTGTTTCTTTTCTTACAGGGCCAGAGTACGTTTTACTTGGACTTGTATAAATAGGTTTTACCTATTTCCACCAAGACACAAGTTTTTGGTCAGGGAGAAATACAACACTCAGAAAAGCAACTCTTGCTATCTTTCTCAAATCTTTCATCTTCTGATACAATTCAAGTACTACTCTTCCAGAACTGCTCCGGTCTCAACACTCTCTTCGCTTCCCTCCCTAAACCAGCCATTCTCCTCCTCTTTGTGACCAAAGCAAATCCGGAACGACCATTTCTTGGTTTTGGCCAGATTTGTATAGATTTATCTCTCGAATCTAAAGTACTCCCGTGCACTACATTTGTTTAGGGTTTAGATTTGTTTCTCACTCACTCACTGAAATTACCAAAATCAGCAGAAACAATTTTCACCCATAAACAACGATTAATTCCTTTGTTGATTCATCATGCTGATTCCTTAACGTGCGGAGAATTTCCACTTGGCCATCACAAGTTTTCTGGAGAATTAGATACTGACGCGAAAACATCGCTTCTTTCTGGATAGATTCTGATTCTCATCTGACAAAGTTTGATGTCTTAAATCAGCACTATACAATAATTTAGATAGATGGGAAATTTGGGAGCCCAGTATCTCATTTTGTTGAGCTAACTGAACTTTCTCATGTGTTAGATTTTCAATTTGATCAAGCGAATATGAATGATCATTATTTAATTGATCTATCTGGTTCTGCAACTTCTCATTATCTGCGCGAGCATCTTCAGCTAAAAATTGAAAGTCATACCTCTCCGTGACGCGCTTCTGGTTTAAATCTTAATGTATGCACGAAGAAATTCAAAAAACATGGATAGAAAAGGCAAATTACTACTAAAATGAGTTATAAAAGTAAAGGGAGAAGCACCTCTGAGTTCTTGGTTTTTGTTGCGAAGATCCTCATATTCAAGAGTTACAGTTTGAAGTTCCCCTTTCAGCTTATTAACTTCTTTTCTAAGGAGGTATTATAACGAGAAGGTTCTTGCATGGAATTATCAGTTTCAAAATATCCTTCAGCCAAAATCATACGGCGATGAGATTCCTGAAAGGGAAATGAGATAAGAATGAATATGCACTACGATATTTCGAATAGAAATCTATATGCGAAAGAATATTTACCAATATATCAGGAGCGATGTGGACGCTCGGATCAATTTGAGAAAATATCTCTCTCCTTGTTGCCTTGTTTGGTGGAAAATCGCACAATAGCTTACTCAGAGCATTATATATACGAAGTTTAAAAGGATCTTCAACGGACGAGTGAGCAGCACTGATGATATCATATAAAGCTTGAGAAGCAGAGTTTACTCCCTCCCAAAGAAAAGGGAGTGAATGTAGAAGAAGAAGGAGCAGATATATAAGAAGTGATATTCACAGAGGAGGGAGTAGTAATTTTCTCCATAAGGTACGGAAATGTTAACATTCTCCACAGGTGCGGAAATGTTGACATTCTCCGCAGATGCGGGAATATTCTCAAACAATGGAACATTCTCAAAGGTAGAGACGGTCCGATCCACCATTGATGCGGTTACAGTCGCAGGAGCGGAAACTTCCTTTATCCCATGTTCAATTAGAGTATCCTCTTTAGGGGGAAAGATTTCCTTTGGTGAAGTAGAAATATTCAAAGGGGCAGAGGCAATCAAACCTTGTGCGGGAATATCAGCGCTGGTGCGAGAAGGTACATCAATCTCCTTACAACCAAAATCAGGAACAATAAGACCAGAGTTGAGCAATGGGGCTTTGCGAACTCTCTTAATCTTTAACTTTTTCCGCCATCAATCTCGCGATCGGAATCCTGCGAAGAACAACGCATATAAGAAAAAGAGGCAACAATATTGTTTTACAAAAAAGAAAAAAAAAGTATTTCTTACTACTTTGTTATGCGAAGGCTTCCTCTTGAGAGATTCTATGTCATTCAAGCTTGAAGAAAACCTAGGGTTAGAAACCGTAATCTTGGTATTACCATAGGAAGATCTTTTGCTGAATATGACCAGTATGGGAATGAAAGTAACAACAGATTAGCAACAGTGGTCGAAAATTCAAAAGAAAAAAAGAGAAACAAGATCAACTTCAACAGAGTATACGAACCTTGGGTGAGGATCCATAAGAACAACATCAAAATCAAGGTCAAGATTTCGAGAAGATGAGGATGAAGAAACTTCGAGAGGGTGGAGAAAAATGAAGATTTGCAGAGGGCTCACAGAGACGAGAAAAGAAGACGAAGTAAAAAGAGAAAAGACTATCTCTCCTCAAACTCAGTTAATAAATAGGTAAAAAGGTGACCGGTTAAATCAGGGCGTGCTGGTAGAAAAGGAAGTAAATCGACACGTGTAGACGGTTAAACTGAAATCACAGAAATATGTCGGCAGAAAAGAATACGAAAAGGTGAATGGGTGCGACATAATAGATCAGAGTTTCTCATATCGCTCTTTCTTTAAAAAAGAACGGTATGAGAAGATGCAAAATGTAGGAGTAAAATACCGCACCTATCAGATATGCGAAGTAATAACCATCAAGACTGAGCGAAGGCGACCGCATACAACATATCCGAAATGACGCATCAGATGACGTCAACGTAATCACGAGCAAGGTGTGAAGAGCTGTGCGATGTTAGGAGTACGTGCGAGAAGAGTCAATGTAAGCGTGCGTTAATGACGCACGCCAGATCCGAAAATAAGGGCTTTATTAGCTGTCATCCACTATGTAAACTCCTATATAAGGAGCCGAATGGACTTGTATTGGGGAGATCTTTTTGAGAGCTTAGACAAGATTTTAGGAGAGAGAAAGATTATTTGGCTTTAATATTTGTTTTTTAGCACATGACATTTCTTTGTAGGAAAAAGGCCATTCATTTTCTTCTGCCTCTCACCGGAAAGCAGTATAAAAAGATAAAACGTAAAAGTATCAAAACCGGAGGCAAGCAAGGCAATTTCCTGGCCGACTCTTATTAATAGCAGACTCCTATCATTGTCTACGATGTTAGGTGTCTTTTCTGACGGATTTTGCTATTTGCAACAAGGAAGTCCGGGCTCCACAAGGGGTTCACAAGATTAAAAGATTCCAAGATATAAAACAAACAATTAGCACTCCTTGATCCACTGGATTCGTAATCTCCGTAAAATTTGGTAAACCTCTATGTTGTCGTATTTTTTAGGCTAGTTTCTATAGAGTATCACTGTCCCTTAAGACTTAACTTCCACTATATAAAATTTTGACTGCGCGTTTTGGGATTTTATCTTTAAAATGGGACTACATTTGAAACATGTGCCAATATATAATTGAAAATTCAAGCAAAATGTGGAATCACATCTTGAATCAAAGGATTTAAGGATGTGACAACGCTTTTTTCCTCCACTTTTCGTGTGAATCATGTTAGTTTGGTCTGACTCGCGTTCAGGCATTTAATTCAGTCCGAGTCTGATGTAATTTTTTTTCTTTTATGTATGACTCGAGGTTTGACTCGATTTAACATCTGACTCAAAGCTATCATTTTGTACCCGGCTCGTTAAGTATATATATATATATATGTGATTGGAGTAAATTCTTTCGGAAAATGTACAAAACAGTCCTAGTATTAGGACCCGATTCACAAAAGCATCCTACTGTTACAAAGTATTAACAAAATGATCATACTTTCATTAAAAAGAGAGTTAAGTGGTGCCTCACCGTTAAATATGTTAATGAAATTACCCATGTGTCCATATTTATCCTTCCATACATAATTTTAACTTATATTTCATTATGATTTTTTGACGGTGGTGCTATTTGTAGGTGGTGGTGGTGTCGCTTACATATCGTTACGCCGCATTCAGGATCGTAAAATCGCATTCAGGTTTATTACACCACATTCAGGATCATTACACCGCATTCACCCAAAGGGTTTACCACTTCCCCTTTGGGGTTTAGTAGAGATTCTTAAGTTTCCACCACCACCACCACCGCCTCATCACCACCACTTCAACCAATTAGTTAACTAGAAAGGGTATTTTCGAAAAAGATAACACCGTTTTATTCAAAAATATTAAATCGGATGGAAAAAGATCATTTTGTAAATGAATTATAAAAAGTATGACCATTCTGTAATTGACCCTTCTTTTCTATGAATCAGATTCGGATGAGTCAAATCCATACGACTCAGTTGAATCAGAAAAAACAAACAAACTACGAGCTAATAGAAGGTGATAATAACGCCAATGTACCGAAAAACATGCTCATTGACATGCTTAGTGCAAAATGGTGAGCTTCAATCATACAAACCCCCACCAACGGTAACAAACCAAAAGGTAAAAAAACAAAAGCGATAATTTTGTCAGGTATGTAAATTGTCAACGTCACAAATCATGGCCATGACTGACTAGCCAGTAATATGGAAAAGTATGTGCTGTATTTAGGTGAGTAAATGCCGTTTCTCAATTAAAAATTATTAAAACGTTTCTTTTTTTTTCTTTCTTTTCCTTCCAAATATCAATCTTTCGGGATTGAATGTACCACAATCCAAATAAAGGAAGGAATTCTTCTTCACATTATTATTTGACTGTCAGTCTTCCCTAATCATTTTCAGAATTTTTTGGAAGATTTGGTGAGTGTTTTTGCTTACCTCTTGGAGCTTGTTTTAATTCTATACCCTTTTTTGGTTCTTTCTCTAGTTTATATGTGATTTTCAGAATTTTTGTTGTTCGATTTTGGGAATTCTGATAAGAATTTCACTGGAAAGTTTAATAACTCAATCATCTAAGACATGGGGGTTGCTTGATTTTGAGAAATTTATCTTCATTTTTGTGAATTTAATATCAAAAAGGAAGAAACTTTAATGTCTTTGAAACTTTCTTCAGTTGTTTTTTGACTTTCTTTTGAGAATTTTCTTTCAATTTTGTCAATTTGATCTGGTTTGGGTAGTCTTTAATTTGATGAAAGGTGGAGTTTTTATTGATTTTGATGGACTGGGTTATTATTGTGGCCTTGGTCTGCTGAATTTTGAAATTTTGATTGGTGTAAATAATTTGTGTTTCAGAAGTGAATTTGTGGAGAAGAAGGTGAAAGGGTTGTGGTGGTGTAAAGATGGGAGTAATGTCGAGACGGGTAGTGCCCGTCTGCGGCAACATCTGTTACTTGTGTCCTGCTATGAGAGCAAGATCAAGACAACCTGTTAAACGTTACAAGAAAATTCTATCCAATATCTTCCCAAAGAATCAGGTAAAATTGTTGGTTCTCAGTTTCAAACAGCAATAATTTTAGTTCAGGACCTTGAAATGTAGTACAACTTTGTTGATGAATTTGATGTTACTTAGGTTTCTAGAGCCGAAAAATGTTGACTTGAAGAGAGATAGATAAATGGGTTCATTGGGTTGACACAGTCTTCAATATTGTGTTGTTACTGAATTGGTTAAGATCAGTTAGGAATTTACTTGTAAGGATTTCGGTTGCTTACTGTTTTCATTTTGTAATTTGGTAGGACGCGGAGTTGAATGATAGGAAAATTGGCAAGCTATGTGAATATGCTTCGAAGAACCCTTTGCGAATCCCCGAGGTATTGCTTACTCTCACTTCTCAGTAACCGCATCATTTATGGTCTACACTTTGTATATTGTTTGAAATATAGCACTTGGAATGTGGTGTTAGACTTGTGTTTCTACCAAAAAAAACCTCATTTATATGGACAGTACTCTCCTAAGATGTCACAGGGTTCAAAATAAATGTTCTGCATAATTAAAAACGTCGTTCCAACGCATCTTTTAGCTTCTTTGCTCATGACTAACTATTGTATGGTGTGTTTATCTCATTTCATTTCTGCAGATTACGGAGTACTTAGAGCAGAGATGTTATAAAGATTTGAGGATTGAGCATTTTGGTTCTGCAAAGGTTATATTATGCATTTATAGGAAATTGTTATCATCATGCAAGGATCATATGTGAGTCTAATAAATCCGGTAACTCATTTATTTGGACAAATTTGGTAAATGGTGCGCTTGCATCTTTTAGTTTCTATTTTATACAGAAACTACAACTCCTTTGTTTATGATACTTATGAAACCCTTCCAATTTTTGCAGGCCGTTATTTGCCAGCAGTTTATTGTCTATTGTACGGATTCTTCTGGAGCAAACTCGACAGGATGAGATGCGCATTTTAGGGTGCCACACACTTGTTGATTTTATAAATTGCCAGGTACTTTACCACTTTCTACTTCTCTGTGGATTGTAATATTTGATTACAAGTGGGTTAGCCAGTCTCGAAGATGAAAGAATGATGAAGTAAAATTCTACTCTAAAACTAACTCAAAAATTTGGTGTTAATTAGATAGATAGCACACACATGTTCAATTTAGAAGGCCTCATTCCTAAACTTTGTGAACTGGCTGAAGAACCTGGGGAGGATGAAAGAGCTCTTCGTTTACGCTCAGCTGGATTGCAGGCACTTGCTTTCATGGTAAACTATTTTTTTTAGTGCCTCAGTTTCTATCTTCTATTTTCTGCTTTCCAATTTAATCCCCTTGTAGAATTCAAATGGCTTCCATTTGTTCCATGGAACTGTGCTTTTTAGGTGTATTTCGTGGGACATTTTTTTCTCATTTTCTAACATAATATGCTTGTTTCTAGGTGTGGTTCATGGGTGAATATTCCCATCTCTCAATGGACTTTGACAATGTGAGTTATCCTTCTCTCAAGTATCTCTTCTTATGTTCTGTTTAATTTCACATCGATATCTCATCACAATCTTCGATTTCATAAAACATTTTTTGTTTTCATTTGTAAACAGATAATTGCAGTAACATTAGAGAACTATACTGATCTCGAAATGAATCCTGAGAATAGCACGCAGCAGCCTCAAAATTCTGAGCCTCATGGCCAATTGGTCGTGCACAAGGCTGGTGGGGCATTACCAGACTCTGTAAATACCAAGCGTGCGTTGGATCCTGCAATGTGAGACCCCCTTACCGATGTAATGTTTTTTATGTACTTTTGCGCTTCATGTCTAGCTATATTAACTTTGCTGCTCATGCTGCAAAAGCTCTTCGTTTCATTTTCTCACTTTTTATTGCGATGTTACCAGGAGCCCCACATACTGGTCTAAGGTTTGTCTACACAATATGGCTGGATTTGCTAAGGAAGCAACTACAGTACGGCGAGTTTTAGAGCCTCTTTTTCGTACTTTTGATTCTGGGAACCACTGGTCTTCCAAGAGTGGGATTGCTTCTGCTGTTTTATCAGATTTGCAATTGCATATGGAGAAGTCAGGTGACAATTGAAGTTCCATAATCTATCTTATCCTATTCACAAGTTTTCTAAAGACTTATAATGTGTAGCCTTAAACTAATACCAGCTTCTTTACATGCAGGGCAAAACACCCATATTTTATTATCTATGCTAGTCAAGCACTTGGATCACAATTCTGTCTCTAAACAACCCTGTATGCAGATTGACATTGTTAACCTTACAACTTTCCTTGCTCAACATGCAAAGGTTCACGCCTCGATTGCAATCCTTAATGCAATAAATGACTTGATCAGACATTTACGTAAATGCATGCAATTATCAATGACGCCGTCCCCAGACAAGGATGATACAGATAAGTGGAACATGGATCTTCGTTCTGCGATAGAAGAGTGCCTTGCACAACTCTCAAATAAGGTATTTAACTATTTCTACTTGTATCTTTTGTTCTCACATCCTGCTTGTGTCCAGGTGTCTGTCGTAAATTTCCATCTTTCAACAGAAAAAAATACCAAAGTCTAATATGTTGTCCTCATATTGTTAGTGAGGCCATTTTCGATGACTAAGGCCAGATATATTATTAAATTTGTGCAATTCTAATGTTTAATTGTCAACGAGTGTCTACTTATTGATCATGAGAATTGATTGTTAATAACCAGGTTGGGGATGTGAGTTCAATTCTCGATATGATGGCATTGATGTTAGAGAAAGTTCCTACTACACCTGAGATGGCCAGAGCAACTATGTCAGCTCTTTACTGCATGGTGCAAATAATATCTACCATCCCTAATTTATCTTATCGCAAACAGGCAAGTTTCATCTCATACCCACATTCGGATCCTTGTTTAGTTAAACTCTTAGATGATTCCATTGCTGGTATAGAAACAAAGTTTTGGAGATCATAATACTGTGTGTTCCTTTTCAGGCTTTCCCTGAAGCTCTGTTTCAGCAGCTGATGTTATGCATGGGCCATCCAGATCCTGAAACACGAGTTGGTGCCCACCGTGTGTTCTCTGCTGTGCTCATGCCTTCACTTAAGTTTCCTTGGTCGGATCCTTGTGGAAAATCTTCACTACCTCTACCAGGTCTTTCTTCTTCAGATGGTCTCTCTGAGAAGGAGACCAATGGTAGCATTGCTGAACATGGACAAATTAGGGATAAACCAGATGTCTATGGAGCTATAAGAGATAACAGAAGCCAAAATTTGGAGGTGGGTTTGAAGTTGATGGATGCAGCTCATAATTGATTAGGGATTCGTTTTATAAATAACTAGGCTTCACTAACATAATCTGTATTCAACCATCTTACTGTGTATTTGCTTTCTCTGCATTTTTCAGGGTTTGAGTTCCCTTCGATTGAGTAGTCACCAAGTGGATTTTGTGCTTTCGCTGATCTGGGTTCAGGCAGCATCGACAGATAACACTCCTACAAATTTTGAGGCGATGTCTCACACTTTTAACCTTGTTCTTTTGTTTTCCAAGCCCAAGGTGAGACTCCGGCCACATTTATTACCAAAATGTTCATTTCATGTTTGATGAACAAAATGAGATTTCTACTTTCTCATAACTCATTGTTCCTTCATAAGTACGTGTTCATTTGGATTCAAGAAATTGTCCTGTATGTTCTTTGATAAGCTGCTTAATGACTTCCCTGGAACTGTTTTTGGCGATCATGACAGACTTCCAGTCATACGGCTCTAATTCAGTGTTTCCAGCTGGCATTCTCACTTCGAAGCATCTCTCTCGAACCAGAAGGTGAGTTTAATAGATTCACTTTCCGTCTTTTCTTTCTCTCAGCAGTTCAGGAACTAATAAAGCGGTTACTTTCAAATATGATCCTTTACAAGATATAGGAGGTTTGGAGGCATCTCGTAGGAGGTCTATCTTTACCTTGGGGTCATCCATGCTTATATTTTCGGCCAAGGCTGCGAATCTTCCAGAACTACTTCCCTGTGTTAAAGAAACTCTCACAGATATAACGGTTGATATTATACCTTGTTGTTGTGAATTCTTATTCCTTTGCATTACTTTAAGTCTAAAGAAAATGCTAAAACAATATTTGTTCATTCTTTCAATATTGGTAACTGGTGTAACACAAAAAGCTGTGAAACATATTTCCTACAACTGATGGCAAACATAAGCAGTCAGTCCTGTTTTATCACGTAGACAGTTCAAACCTTGATATTAATTTAAAAAATTCCATGGCAGGTTGATCCTTTCCTTGTGCTGATAGAAGATACTAGGTTGCACGCTGTTTACGTGACATCAGATAGTGGGAAACCAGCATACGGATCACAGGAAGATGAAATTGAAGCTTTAAAGTCTCTTGCTGCAATTGAAGCGGGTGCTGGTGATATAGAAATGAAAGGAATTGTTATATCCCACTTCACGAAGTACGGAAAATTATCGGAGGTAATTTAACTTGCTGTGACTTTACTTTACGTTATTTATATACGCTAATCACTCCAATGACGACACCTCGAAGTACGGGAAATTATAACCCGTGGATGAATCACAACTTGCTGCGCTTGCAGGATGAAATATCAGGAATCAAGGAGCAGATTCTTCAGAGGTTTTCACCTGACGATGCATATCCTTTGGGAGCTTCTTTGTTCATGGAGACACCCCGAGCATGTTCTCCGCTTGCAAAAATGGTTTATCAGGCTTTTGATGAGGTTAAAACTCGACTTGTTACTCAGTTGCTTTTCTTTTTCTCTATCATTCTATGGGATAATGCGACAAGATTATGCTAATTGGCTAATATCTCTCTCTTTCTCTCCCAGGTCATTCCGGACGCCTTGACAGATGAAGAAGCCTTCCCTGAAGGAGATGAAGATCAATCAGAGCGCAGGTCATCCCTCTCAATCAACACGCTCGCCATTATAAGTGTTAACCAATTATTGGACTCGGTATGCTTGCTACCTCTATGTTTAGTTTGTCCTTGACATCACGAATAATGAGTATGAGCTACTGCCAGCTTTATTCAACAAGGCCTATATACTGCATCTGATTAACCTTGTTTAATAGAGAATTACGTAGACGGAGAACAGGACATGCATTCATTTGAGAATACATGAATTATGCTTTTGTGACATATACTCATTACTGTATCGCCCAACTTACAGGTTCTGGAAACTGCAAGGCAAGTTTCGAACCATCCTGTTTCCACTACCCCCGTACCTTATGACGAAATGAAAAATCAATGTGAGGCCCTTGTGACTGGAAAGTATCAGAAGATGTCAGTGCTTAGAAGTTTTAAGAATGGAAAGGAAGTTGTTGGTATTGGCTTTTCCTCACGAAATGAAGATAAAGTTTCAGCTTTCTTAGACATGGTATGACATTTCTTGATCGCAGTTGTCAGAATCAAAACGATGCTTTACAGTATTATTAAATGTACAATTCTTTGGTTTCTCAGTGCTCTTCTTTTCTCGCTTTTCAGATATCAGATCCTGTAGGGGGTTATTCAAAATCGAAAGACAATAAGGTTCAGAGTCAAAATCAACTCTTCTATTCAAGTGAGTACATACAGTCCTTTAGATTACCGCCTTCAAGCCCTTATGACAAATTCTTAAAAGCCGCCGGATGTTAATGAGACCACCTGAATGAGTATTTATTGATCTTTGTGTTCCATTCTTTAATTATTGAGCCTTGCTTATTGTAACATAGTTTTCGTGCCCGGGATCAATTCGGTTGTGATATATTCAACTGGTATATGTGAAATCCAGAAAATGGAGATATAGAGAAAAAAACCGTGATGTATAAAAAAAAAGTACAAGCAATGCTAGTGTGATTCTTTTGCATAGACAGTCCATATATGTGTAGCCTTTTCATTTTCTCGGCACCAGGTGATCAGAGGTCTCCAGAGAGATGTCTTTAAATCTCTCTTGCAACGCAGAGGACGGCCGTAGTTGGTTTGATGCAATTAAAATTGAGGGAATCAAACACAACTCTTTTTTGCTTTCAAATCTTCAATAGGTTTTGGCGGGCTGTGCTAGCAGTGGGCCCGGCCCTGCCTAGGGGGCCAGCTCATCTTTGGTCGTAACGGTTATAATAAATCTTTTCAAATGAAGTTTGAAAGGTTTTGGTCTCTGAAGAGTGCCTTGTACCCAAAGATTATGTTGAAATCCATAACTTAATGTATGACCTAAAATTTATTCGCTAAACTATAATGTACATTGTTGTCAAAGATGCACGTTGTGGATCAAATTGTCAAATTGTTTCATGTGATGTGAAATTTACCAAATTGTTTCATTTGATACAAAATTTACTTAAAATTTGACTCAGAAACTACTAAAATTCACTCAAAGACTCGGAAACTACTAAAGTTCACTTAAAGAATAAAAATGGGCATGTGGCAGACAGCTAGAGTTTTTCTTGTTGCCCAAACCCAAAACTATCCGGATATTCCATTTTTTTATATCAGACAGCGGAATTGAACCCCTAATTGAATCCCTATCTTATAACTTGGGAGTTCAACCCCTAGCCAACTGGGCTAATTCCCGTTGGTTAAAAGAATTTAAGTGAATAATCCAACTTTATTATAACATGAAGTTGAAATTTAACCCAAAATCTGTTTTGAGATGATAACCTCAAGTCTAGCACGTAATTTCAAAATTTAATGTGTGATCCAAGATCTTCCTTGTTAGTCTTAAAAATTTAACACCATATGGCTTAAAATTTGCTACATCACTAAATTTTTATCCCGTGACTCATAATTTATCACATCTATCTTCATTTGAACTTTGTATTTTCTACCTGTCCCAAAGTTTGCCTCATGATAAGAAGTCTGCTTTGAAATTTAAATATGCTATTATGACCTAATATATGTTAGTGATTTAGAATGTGCTTCTTCAGATATAATCTGCTATTGTGCCACAAAATTTCTATATGACATGATGTATGCTTAATGACCTATATTGTAGCTAGGTGACCCCGAATCTACCTCGCAGCCTGAAATTTAATTGTTGATTTGGAAAAATTTCTTGTAATTCAAAATATATGTTGTAGCCCAAAACATGATATGTGAAGCTTGCCTGGTGAGTAGTAACCTATTATATTGTTCGGGTTACAGCTTAGATTTTGGGTTATAATTTGCAAACACAAATAGATTTAATATCTAAAATTTTCGGTATTAGTCCAGTGCATATTAGAATGATTTCTAGAAAGACTACGACCTCCATTGCAAATTTATACCACCCAACTTGTAGAGCCAGTGAGTCCTATAGACTCCAGTTTATGCTTCAAAGAAGGTTAAGAGTTTCCAAAACCCAAAGAAATAAATTTGAAAATCGAAAAACAAAAAACAAAAAACAAAAAATGAGGCCAAAACCTAAATGTTTAAATAAAAAATTTGTTAGAGCGAATGCTCAATTGAACCTACATACCTTGTATGCCAAGTTTGCTATCATATTTGAAGTGCCAAAACTATTTCTTGATTTAGCCTACTAAAGTCATCTTCAGTTTTAATTTAGCATAAACTATTTCTTGATTTGAGAATAGAGTCTTAGAATTTTCCAAGTTATTCAACACGAATGAAGAGTTAAAGATCACACGAAGATATCTATTTAAAGAATCTTCATCGAGGTAAGTAACTAAGATTGGTATATCCTTTGAATCGATCATAGCAAATGTCGAGGATTTTAGTAGATGATAATATTTCTAATGATGTTTCGGCTTCCAAGCAGTTTCTTATCTAGAACTCGAAACCATGATTGAGAGAAAAACACAAGTACTAATGAAAATCTCAAGGCTTGCAAATCCATTCTTGATTTTGTAATATTTTGTTTTTGTAGTTTGCTACTGATGATTTTCAATCATTTAAGTTAGCAAAATCATGAATTAAGTTAATTAATTTTTGAATCAATAACCTTGTACTAAAAATATAAGTCAAACAAAGTCTTTGACTTTATTCACCTAACATGGTGAATTCGCAAGCCTACTATAGAAAAATTCTCTAAGAATTTTTGTCTTTTGAGTTCCCAAACCTTAAAAGATGAGTTCTCGGGTTTTGTGCTCATGAGACTTTTGAATATTTGAGTTCGCCAACCTAACAAGAATGTTGTTTTCTTGTAGCCTTTTTTCGCTTGAGTTCATGAACCTACCTATTTGAGTTCTCGAACCTATAAAGGAAAAATTTTCTCGTTTGTTCACGGATTTAACACTTTGTTAAATAGTCATGAACTAAAGCTTAATAAGCCGGTCGATAAATCTATTATCGTTGGGATCATTCCTTCTTCTTCTTTGGATTTCAAGACGAACTTTCAACACACTTACGGATGCTTTGGTAGAAAGTCTAGTCTTTTCTTGAAAGTTTGAAGTTATCTTTGGATGTAATTATTTTCATAAAATTCACTTTGGCTAGCAGTTGTCTACAACTTCAAACCATGAAAAGAACCTCTTTGGAAATCTAGTTGTTTCGATAGAAACAAATCTTTGTATCTTAAGATAAAAATTGAGAATTAGCTTGGTTTGCAAGAAACTCATTGCCTACACCCTAAGCAACACCGCCTTTATTGATCACTGTAAATTGGAGACATCAACAACAGAAAACTGAATCCATGCACTCCTTCATGAAGGGATGTACCAATTTTTGCTTTATCATTTTAAATACATTTTTTTAGATGGGCTAGGGTTTTTTCACAAAAACAAATATGGAGTACTGCGTATTGACTTAATAAGTCAGCAAAAACTCTCTTTCAACTCCATTGTAGTAGGGAAAGATTTTAAGAACATACCAAATTTAATCCCAAAAATATTAGCTTCAAATCCTTTACCGTTTAGGTTTTATAAGAAAAATGACGTTCAAACTGCGTGTGAGAATAAAGGTGAGAGTGGATCCTTTCTCCATAAATAATAAATAGATTAATGATTTTGATATTCTCATTTTCTTTTTTGTATTAAATTTTAACAAAAGAAATTTCATACTTGACTATTATCTAAATTTCCAAACGAATTTCAAACCATATAGTAATAACGGTTTTATACAAAAAATTGTTCGCCAAAAACGTTTATAGTTACCAAATTATTTTTGACCTTTTAATTGCCAAAGTTTATCCAAAAATGTATATAAGGTTTTGACTTTTCTTACAAAAGAACTTCGTGCACTGTTATTCAATAAAAAAACTGTGTGGATGTCCAATTGATTGAGCTTAACAGTATACATACATCTTCTTATATAAATACCCTTACAAATGAAAAACATGTCATTTACCAAAAAAGTCAAAACTAAATTTTTGTTAAAGTGTGGATATTTCTTGTAGGTTAAGAACATCTTGGGATAAAGTTAATAGTGCATTCACCTTACCACCAACTAGAGATATGGTTTGTTTTGGTTTATTACCGGCAATATGCCTACTAATATTGTTAATGATGAGGATATATTTCTTTCTTGATTAATACTTCTCGGTGTTGTGTTACAAATATATAATTAGTATCACCACTGACTAACTGTGCAAAAGACAATAAATAGAAATAAGAACGAGAAAGAATCATTTTTTATTTTTTATTGTGATGATGTACATTTGGTTGCTATTGTAAAATATAAATTTTTTGAGGTTAATATGCTTGTGTGAGGACTATATTGGTTTCTGGAAGTAGAAAAAAAATAATCTTGTTACGATCTAAAACTACTTTTTTCATAGGTTGTTTCTTCCGATATATAGTAAAAGAGATGGACTAATACTCTTTCCGAAAAAAAATATAGACGGTTTTGGTAGGGAATCCCGAGGCATGTATACAACTTTCAAAAGCAAGTTTAAAAATCTTCCTAAAAGGGTAATTGTGATTGGTTCCCATACGAATAAAGAAGGCAGAAATAAGCCTGAGATAATAAAGGAACTCACTCGTCTTTTTCCAAATGAACTAGCAACGCATCGACCATAGGTTTAGAGTCTGGATTGTGTAGTTCATACAAGATATGCATTATCTTATTAGTTATATATATATTCATAACCTTCGAAATAACACATGTGTTCAAAGTTGAGTTGTGGAAGGATGCAACTCTACTTTTACATTTGAAACAATAATTAACAGATGATGTTGAAACTCTAACAACAAAGTCAAACATTGTTGGCATACACTTAATTTACTTTTAATAGTTATAAATTCATGTCTCGGAATATTCATAAATCTATTAAACCATTAGTGACACTGAAACTCTTACAACAGTCTCTGGTAGTGTTAGCATACATATATTATTATGAGATGCTTATAACATAAAATCCTCCATTTTCACGTTTTTATAAGTGGAAAGGATTGGAATATGAATAACCTCGAAACACTATGCATAAAAGAGCAAGATCATTCATTTAATATGATAACCTCAATCTAAAAATGTTCTCTCTCCAACTACATTCTCCAAACCTTAGTGTTCTTCATCCCTAATTAGTGTTTAGATCCCCTAGAACCATTAGTTATCCTAGAATTTTTAACCCAGTTATGTCTCCTGAGCTACGATTCATCACCATTGATCGGAAGTACTTTAGAATTTCATGTAGTGATACCATTCCCAATTCAACCATTAATCTCACAGAGTTCCATTCAAATGGAAAGTTGATTGGAACGATCTCCTTTAGGTTAGCAGTAGATTTACAAAAACTGTTTTATGAAGCAGCAAAGAATGGTGATTTAGGCAAGAAGGTATGGAAACATGAAGACAACCTACAATGGTTTTCAGCAACTAAACTTCACAATGAACATGGTTACTATCTTCATATTATAGTTTCCAGGCCAAACCCAAAAGCATACCCAATCTCTTACTATGTTCCTTCTGGTACCAGATTTGAAGGATGGTTTGCAATGGCTTGTGCAATGGGAAGATATCATACACTTCTCTGCTTCATTATCTAAACCAAAACCAAATCTTCAAAACCTTCCCAATCTACTAAATCAACCAGGAAAATTTACTAAAACCAATAAATCCTATGCTCAATCCCTATTCTCTCAGAACAAGCAAGTCATTACCCAAGCTCATCATCCCATAAACCAGTCACCTTTTGTTTGTAACAAATTTGCTGCCCCTTGTGTTATCAACACAAAGAACTCCAAAGATGGCCAGTTTCTTCATATTAATCATGATCCAACTGATATTGGGGAATGGAAGAATGCATTTATCATATCCTCCTCAAAAAAAGTCAGGTCATGGTTGAACCTAGGGAGAATTCTGTGTACAGAGTTACACATTCACAAGGCCTTTGAATTATTTCCTATTAATTCCACACAAGCAATTTTTCATGTTGATGCAGAGTTCTCCTGGGAAAATTATGAGTTCCAATTCTCTACACAAAATATTACATATTCTGTGTTTCGATGGCATCATCAAATATGGGGCTCAAAACCAGTACATCATTATGAGTTCAATATCGAAATTTTGGGTGTTCCATACCAATTTTGGTCATTAAAACTCATGCATGATATTGGCAGAATTTGTGGTGAGTTACTTCTGATTGATCCGGCAACTCTAAAGCTCACAAACTTACGGGCTATACGTATGAAAATCAGGAATCTCAATGGATTGAACTCTATACCAAGAGTTATCAATATTTTTTCTGATAAACAAATGTTTACAGCTTATATCAATGTTACAGGCGTATCATCTTCATCGGCTAGCTGTAGCTTCCTCATCACACCCCCTGGGAACACGGAAATAACTCCACATTCTGTGGAAACTTTCGTCAAAAAAAGAAAGTTACAACACAGTACAACTGTTTCATGCAGGGACGGGTCAATAACAGATATGAATATATCTTCGGCAGATTCTTTGGAAACTACAGTTAATCCGTCTGTTATAAAAGGAGATAAAAATGCATGGCGTAATTCTAGGAAAAATAGGCAACGTAGGAAGAAGAAAAAATCAAAATCCAGGCAAGCCAAACAGGTATGGCGTCGAGTTAATATTCCTGTTTTAACTGCAGATTTTGTGGGAGTTTCTATTGGAAAACCTGTTGTGTGTTCTGCAAACATCTCAACTGACGTGGCTGTTACAGATGTGTTGTATGATGACATGGAAATTGACGAGATATCCAGCCCAGCATTCAAATTATCAATCCCTGACTCCTGTACACCATCGTTTTCTGAGTCCCAGACATCTGAAACAAAGTCGCCTCCTGTATACCTAAAATCCATTGTAGAAAAGCTAATGCATTACCCTACACCCTTATCAATTCAACCCTCATTACCTACTCTCTGTCACCCTTATCATCCCCTAATCCAGACAAGACCTAGCTCATATCGACCAAAAAATTTAAACCACAGAAAACCCTTCAATTTATAATACCCACCTGGATCATTGCAGAAGTTAACAGACTTTTTAACCTTGGTATCAAACTTGGCATCAATTTTAGTTCCATGCATAATCATACCATGAGATTTCTTATCTCTAAAGTTACTGAGTACGGTCCTATTCTAAAGCCTACGCCTGTTCTACCTACAAAGAAGTATATTCTAAGAGACTTTGCTGTGCAACACATTATTAGGTTAGATGGAGAAGATGTCATCCCTGTGCATGAAGAAAAACAGTATGTTTCTCCTCTTATGGGCCTTGAAGACACGTTTTTCTCTGTCGAAGATAAAGAACTGTCAGATAGTTTGGATTCTAGCACTTCAGAATCTCCACCTGGATTCGAACCTACAGCAGTAATTACCTCAGATATGGGCTGTTCTACAAATCTTGTTCCTGACAATGAGCCGCAGCCAGTAATTCCATTGAAGTTGCGCAATGAACTTAAGCGACTAGGTATCTCAGTCGAAGTCATTGCTTCTCCCACTTCCAGGGCACGCAGGTCAGGTAGTTCCAAGGGAAAGTTTTGTTATCAATGAGTTTAAAAATCCTAACTTGGAATGTTAGAGGGTTGAACTCCAGTAGACGAAGAACAGTAGTACATAAGTTGTTACAGATGTTTCAAGCTCCAGTAATAATTCTTCAAGAAACCAAGATGACGCATTGTACATCTTGGGATATTAGGAAGATTTGTGGATATAAGAATGTAGGCTGGACAATGCAACAGTCTGTAGGGAGCTCAGGTGGTATGCTTATTCTTTGGGATAAAGACATGGTAACTATAACGACTCTCTTGTTGCGGAGTATACAATCTCTGTACTTTGCAAAATAAATCAGACAATTTCCAGTGGGTTCTTACAAGTGTTTATGGTCCTACCAATTCTGTGGACAGAAGTGATTTTTGGATTGAGCTTGATACAGTTTGTAGATATTGGCCGGATCTCCCGTGGTGTATTGGTGGTGATTTTAATACAATTACCAAGTGTTCTGAGAAAAAGAATTGTGCGAGGATCACAAGAAGTATGAAGAAGTTTAATAAGTTCATAGTGGAACATGACCTTATTGATTTACCTCTCAAGGGTGCAAGATACACTTGGTCAAATGGACAAACAAATCCAGTTATGTGTAGACTGGACAGATTCCTCATTTCCCCATCCTTTGAGCAACAATACCCTTTTGTCACCCAATTAGCCAAAGCAAGACCAACCTCAGATCATATCCCAATCCTTTTAGATATTTCCGACCCTTCTTGGGGACCTAGTCCTTTTAGGTTTGAGAACATGTGGTTCATGGAGAATGGATTCCTAAAATTACTCGAAGATTGGTGGCTTTCTTTTTGTTTTGCAGGTACTCCAAGCACTGTGCTCTGGTCGAAGTTACAAGCACTTAAAGAGAAGCTAAAAGTCTGGAATAAAGAGGTTTTCGGACATATTAATACAAAATTGAAGAATATTCTCTCTGAAATTCAAACTTTGGATGGTCTTAGTGAAGATAATATTTTAACTGAGGAGGAGCGGAAGGTGCATCTTCAATATAAAGAAGATTTTGAAAAGATTACCAAGATGGAGGAGACTTCGTGGAGAATTAAATCTAAAATAAAGTGGTTAAAGGAAGGTGATAGAAATACTTCTTTTTTTATCGCCAATGCTTCAGCAAGGCGTAGATACAACAGAATCAGACAATTGTACATCGGGAATGAGTTGGTGACTGATAGAGGAAGGTTACAAGATCATATAGTGGATTATTACAAAACACTATTTTCTGAGGAAGAAGTCATTCGACCCAATTTAGATGGAATTCTGTTTGATTCCATTTCTGACGCAGATGCCACCATGTTAGAGGAGGATTTCACAGGAGGAGGTTATGCATGCAATTAGAGATTTGGGGAATGACAAAGCTCCAGGTCCGGATGGTTTTCCTATTCTTTTCTTTCAAAAATGCTGGTATTTCATCAAGGATGATATCATGGGTACGGTGTATGAATTCTGCAATACAGGTACTATCAACTCTAAACACAATTCTACTTTCATTACTCTTGTGCCTAAAAAAGATCATATTGAGACTATAAAGGATTGTAGACCTATTTGTTTGTTGACTAGTGTTTACAAGATTATTGCTAAGGTTTTAGCTAATAGGCTGAAGTTTGTTATGGATAAATTGATTTCTCCTGTCCAATGTGCTTATATTGAAGGCAGACAGATTATTGATGGCACTCTTATTGCTAATGAATTAGTGGATTCAAGAATAAGGTCTAAAGATCCGGGTATTGTGTGTAAAATTGATCTTGAAAAGGCGTTTGATAGAGTTAACTGGAGATATTTAGAGTTTGTTCTTGTTCAGATGGGTTTTGGCAGGAAATGGTGCAATTGGCTAAGATTTTCTTATTCATCTGCTTCTTTTTCGGTTCTTATTAATGGGTCTTCCTTTGGATATTTCACGAGTTCAAGAGGTGTTAGACAGGGTTGTCCAATTTCTCCTCTTTTATTTATCATTGCAATGGAAGGTTTTTCAAGGTTTATGGATAGGGCATCTAGTCAAGGTCTCTTCAGCGGTTTCTCAGTTTCGTCATCCAGTATTGTGGTAAATCATCTTCATTATGCGGATGACACAATCTTCTTTTTGGATAATAAAAGAGAAGAGCTACATAACTTGTTTTCTGTTTTACAATGTTTCGAATTCATAGCAGGCCTCAAGATAAACAATTTGAAAACACGTCTTATTGCTGTTGGAGCAGTCCATAACTTACCAATGTGGGCAGAAGAACTTGGTTGTTCAGTTGACGTCCTTCCTTTTATGTATTTGGGAATGCCTCTTGGAGCGAAATGTGGTTCTATAAGAATTTGGGATCCAATAATTGAGAAGTTTGATGCTAGACTTTCAGTCTGGAGGCGGATTTCTTTATCGAAGGGGGGGAAATTAGCTCTCTTGAAGTGTATTCTTTCTTCTCTGCCAACCTACTATTTTTCTCTTTTCAAAGCCCCGGTCTCAGTTATTAAGCTTCTTGAAAAGAAAATGCGGAATTTTTTATGGGAATTTAAAGAAGGTGCAAAATTATCTCACTTAGTTAACTGGGATATAGTTTGTGCGAAAAAGGAAAGAGGTGGTCTGGGTGTCTGCAATCTTAAGCTTATGAATACTGCTATGTTAGCTAAATGGTGTTGGAGATTTGGTGTGGAAAAGAACAAGCTTTGGTACAAGATTATAGCAGATAAGTACGGTACTGATTATTCCTATTGGTTACCGGGTAAGGTTAATCTCTCTTATGGGGTGTCTTGTTGGCGAGCTATAGCCGATTGTGCTTGCTACATTAGTGAGAATTCGACTATTTTCCTACATTCAGGTACAAATATTTCCTTCTGGAATGATTGTTGGAGAGGGCAGCAACCTTTATCATGTGTTTGTCCTAATCTTTTTAAGTTGATCAGGAACAAGAATGCTAACGTTGCAGATATGATTTCCATTGAGGGAAACTGGAAGTTTCACTTCAGGAGAGTTCTTTCAAATTTTGAATCTCAAGAGTATGTTGCTTTACTTACCATCATTGGTGACAATCCACCTATCCGTGATGGTCTATCAGACACTCGTAGGTGGAAGATTCATCCCTCTGGAATTTTTACTATCAAATCGTTGTATTCACAGTTGGTGGCGACTCACGGAATACCAAACTTCCCTTCTCATTTCACCTGGCAACATGAAATTCCTCCAAAAATTTGCTTTCTGATGTGGAGCCTGATTCATGGTAAGTTGAACACGATCGATAGGCTTCAACAAAAAGGTATGAATATTGATAACAATTGTGCTTTATGTGGAGGAGGAGAGGAATCTCAGGACCATATTTTCTTACATTGTAAAGTGGCTTATAAAATTTGGTGTATCATAATACCAAATACAGGTTGGTGTTGGGTTGTTCCAGGTTCTATGAAAACTCTGGCGGAGATTTGGTTTACTCTCTTTTCTGGTAACTTTGTTTGGAAATTTATTCCTTCTGCAATCATCAATTCGATTTGGAGGGAAAGGAATTGTAGAAGATTTGAAGAAAACTATATTTACAAAACAGATGATGACCTTATCTATGAAACAAAAACTTCTATTCTATTATGGGAAGCGGCTGCGGGGCGCAGAGTTCATTCGAACTTCTCATATACCGTGTCTTCTAATTGGCAAGCTCTATTTCTGTAATATTTGTTTTGTTTTTTCACTTTTCGTTGTTTTTTTCTACCACTGGTAGATCTCCTGTACATTCCTTCTTCTTTTATTATTACCTCCTTTCAATCAAAAAAAAAAAATGATAACCTCGAAACACTAGGCATAAAAGATCATGATCTTACAAATGAAAGTGTGTTTATTAACTTGAACCGCGTACTTTTATAGTTCAGTTCATTGTTCTTCATATATATTCCTTCATTACCAACATTGATATGTTTATTGGGAAGGTGTTCTTCATATATATTAACGGATATAACTATAAATGATTCTGAAGCTTCAGTGTAAGGAGCTAAGATTGTAGTTTCGGAAGGAATATTATCAATTATGTTAATGCGATCATGTTGGAAGACAATGTTGTTGATGAATCTCTTTTGAGTTTTAAAAATTTTATTACCAATGTTGCAGTATCATGAGGGGATTAAACCTTCTTAAGAGCATTCATAGAATGAAATTTCTGTAGGATTTGGCACAGAGAGAGCAGAGAGGATACGAAACTGAACACTCAATGGATTACATTGTATCCAATCCTACAATTACTGATTTACAAGATCTGCCTTTATATAGGCTTTATAGACTCAACTGGTTCCTAAAGAATATGCATTACATCCCACGTTCAAAATGTTAAACTCTCCTACAGATTAGGACTAACATATACTTACTAATACCAATAACTCTAACCGCTTATGACCAAGCCATACACAACCCCTAAATAAAAACGTAGTGATTTGAAATGAATAATCACCATCATATCCATTACAAATATTAAAAAAATGAAGGTATAACGACTACTACTATTACAGGTGTAGTGCTACAAAAATAAAAAATATTAAATACCAAATGAAAATAAGAAAGAAAAGAACCAAAAATCAAAACTCTTTTGAGCTAATGTGGATTTGGTAGTAATGCAAATTATGATTTATGGATATTGAAGTCTTTAAACATCCATTCTAAGAAGGCTTAAAATCAGAACTTTTAAGTAATAGATAATTAGTAATAGTGTTAGTGCAGCCTATATAGAGATGAATACAATGAGCTTCAATTTTGAAGATCACGTCCACCATATTTTCACACTCTATATACATTGTATAACAATTCCAAGAGAATTTCTAATGATATCCCTAGACACAGCAACGCCATCACTTTTTGATCCATTGAATTAATCATAACAACATAATCAGTAGGAGCAAGCCAGCTGCAACAAATAAGTTATCTAAGAGCAACTCCTGAATTTCTTATTACCTAATATAATAAGTAAATTTCATTTTCATTCTTTCTTGTGATACGATGAAAACTACCTCCATTTTAAAAATAAAATAAAATAGATTTGGACGATCACCTATAATAAGCATCAATATTGTGATATTTTCTTCATTACCTTTTACCTGTTGTGCTCTCTATTTTTTTCCGACTTCTCCCGATTACTGTGGTAGAAATTTTGTTGACATGAGGTACCAATATGGGGGTGGTTGTTATACCCCGTATTTTCAGTTAGAACGAAATATTGGGTGTGATTGTTATAGCAAAGAACTTTATCTCTTTCTCAACACAATCAATAAATCAATTAGATAGAAATCCGTGAGACTGATTGATATGAGAATAATTCGGATGGAAACAAAGACCAATGGTGCTCTCGGAATAACTCGGATGGAATCAAGAAATATATCAAAGAAGTTCCACAGTTCCTTGAGTAGATCTTCGTCTTTGTATGATGAATCGCCATGAAGTCCTTGAGCTCAACTACACTTTTCTATCCTAGTCCGAGACTTAGCTATGTAGGCTAGAAATCAAGACTCATAGTTTTGATTAGGGCTGCACATGGGCGGGTATGGGCGGGTATAAGCTAAAACCAACCTCGCACCCACAGACTGCGGTTTTTTTTTTCATAACCAACCCCGCACCCACAAACAGCGGGCGGGTTTTGTTACCCGCCCGCTACGGGTTGGGCGGGTATGGGTATAAACGGGTTTAAACTCGTTTTATATTCAAGTATTTAGAGTAACTTCTATTCTCCTTGATTAAGTGAGAAAAAAAAACAAAACCCCCAAAATATTCATACCTAGGAAGTTCACAGATGAAGATTAAGTGTTGAATCTGTTGATTTTTCGATTGTTGTCGATTTCTGGTGAAGATTCGAAGTTGTTGTTGTCGATTTCTGGTGAAGATTTCTGGTAATTGTCGTTCATAGGTGAAGAAGAAGAACTGAGGAGGAAGAAGAGGAGAGGCCGAACAGAGAGAAGAGTGTAGAAAGTGAATGAGGGTTATCAGTTATCCTATCTACTAGTATTAGGGTTTCATAATGGACGACTAGGATTAGTTTTATCTAATGGTATATAATCTGCGGGTTTTTTGGGCGGGTATGGGCGGGTATTAGCTTAAACCAACCTCGCACCCACAGACAACGGGGTTTTTTTTCATAACCAACCCCGCACCCACAACGGGCGGGTATGGATTAAAAACCCACGGATTTAGCGGGTACGGGTGGGTTTGGGTATCCTGGGCGGATCTTGTGCAGCCCTAGTTTTGATCACTAACATTGACAAACATGCTTGAGATAGCAACGCATGCGAGGTCGACCGAGCTATGCTCTAATAATCTCCCCATTTGTCAATTTTAGTGACAAATATATATGGAATACAAAAAAGATAAAATTTAGTGGCTCCTATTCCATAGTCTAATCTACAACGTTCCCTGAAATCTTCGTCCTTCCAAATACTCCAATGATCCCAAAGATTGTAAGTTTAGCATCACCGTTGTTGAAGATCCGTAGCTATAACAATGAGAGAAATCGAGACTCTCGATCATTATTATACAGTGTCATAGTGTTATTGTGGTACCCTCCATTTTTCCTTCACTCATTTTTATGCGTTTCGGGTCGGGTATCAACCATATTCGATAATTTGTTTGTTCTTTTTCCTTTCACTTGTTTGATTAAGACTAAATGGGAAGAATTTAGTCTTATTGTTTTGCTTGTTAAGTTTTCAGTACGTGTATAGGCTAGCTATACATTTCTTATGGCCAGTTTCGATACACGACATTTTATTATAACATTTGCATAGGTTGAACACATTTTTTTGTAAGGATTAGAAATTTAAATAATGTTTTCCGCCCCTCTAGAAGTACTAGGCTTGGGTGGGAATAGTCAATTGTTTACAAGGGGATTAGGACACAGGAAGATGGATGTTTTTACAAAGGAATTTATGAACAAAGAGTAAATGGGGAAGAATGAGTTTATTACTCATGGAAGATGAAAAGTTGGATTGAAATTAAAAGTAGGAACTATAACTCAGAGATTTTCATAGAGTTGAAGCTGGGGCATGAGAAGGGTTCTAAGGAAGAGTGCTAGGATTGAGCTAATTTGAGGTAGGTTTGCTACTCATCTTCTTTGGGAAATTTTCTTACTCATATGGATTTGTTCTTACCGAATTGGAGTTTGAATTCCGTGATTCTTGTGTGTTTGTTTTCAATTTGTCCAATATGGGTTGATTTAATTGTTTTGTCATCATGAATTCTTAAATTGTTTTGTTACTGTGTAGGAGAAATAGGGTTTTCAAAATGATTGTGTTCAATGTTATGTTTAGGAACTGTAAGTGCTCGTGGAAATGTTTCTTAGAACCCCAACTCCTCTTTCATGATTTAATGAAATTCATTGTTAATTTGCCTCTCTTATTGTCAGTTTACAATAGTGCAAAGCTTGCTTATTTTATGGCCTGGATGTTGATTTTCAACTATCAAGTTTTGTTGGTCTTGAAGAAGGGAAATGAACTCCATGTGCATAGATGCTTTCTTTTCGACAAATGCCTTCTTGTCTGTGTGTTTGATAATTATTCAGTAGTCTTTTGTGAATGAAAACTCATTCTCTTGGTGATAAAACAAGTTGTTTATGAAAAATGTTATTGAGTTCATGTCTTCCGTTAGTTGGAATATAATTCCATCTTACGCCCGGTAATGATCCCCGATATAGATAAATGGGTAATGATCCTCATGGGAACGTAGCTTCCCGATCATCGATGGCGATTGTCCGTGCCGAGAAACGATAGGTGGGTGTACGAACCAAGGTTTTGGTGCCGTGGGCTCAATGTGCCGAAATATAAATAGATTGATTTGTCGAAAACTTTATTGGTATTGTGAATATTATTTGTTGAATACATTGTTTATTATTCGAAGTTTTATCGTCGTTTCTTTACTTTTAATCCCTTATGTTTTCTGAGATTTCTTACGCATCTCAGAGGATGGGAATGTAAGTCTATTGAGCCGTCATCTCACCCTAATTGACGATTTTGCAGATTTTATCGAAGGGCGAAGCAAGTGAGGAGTCCTTAGTTTAAGCGTGTATTGCTTCTTGTTTCATTTCCATGTATTTTGATGTTTTTCTTTGAGAGAATAAATATGGGAGACATAGACACATGAAATACTATACTTGAAGTTTCTGTTATACATTTGAAAGGATTTTATGTTGAATTATGGTTGTCTTTGAAAGCCATATTTAAACTGCAAGTTGAAAATCATGTTTTCTGACACATACTGTAAACTGCGAAACTGGCACCAATGGGTAAGGATTTAGGTAATACTTTCTTAACAAAAAATGTTCCTTTATGTCTTGTCTATAATGGGTTTAAAGGGCTTAGTGTTTCGAATTATCGTTTAGGATTTATGGCTCTCGATATACAGCTTGCCAGATCTGGAAACTGCAGGTTCGCAGTTCTGTGACCAACTTTGCGCATACTTTTCACGGACCAAATGAACTCCGAATTTGGATTTTTCAGGTGTATTTGAAATCTGGGTCTCTCTAGTTTCATAATTTGGGTCAAGCTCTGAAATCCGAATTTTAGCGAAGTCTGTGGAGCCTCGACAACATAAGCTGTTACTGACAGTTTTTCTGTCCAGATTTTTGCTATACATTTTCTTTGCTTTCTTTTACTTTTGTGCTTTGAAATATTAAGACCTGTAAGGTGGATGTAACCTCTGTAGTGAGAATAATTAAGGATGGTTTGACAAAATGAGAGCGTAAAATGGAAGGGAAAGAAATAGGTTTAAGTTTCGATACCCGCCCGTAAATTCTAGGGTTCGGGTTAAATCCATGATCCGAATTTTAGGGTATTATTATGTAACATCAAAGTCCAATTGTATCACGACTTTAACAATAATACTATTGTGATATGTATCACTCCCCCTTAGTCAATACTCCATCTCGATCATGGAAACCACTCCCCCTTACAGAATGATCCAAAAACCATATGTATTTGTAGTGTGAACTACAATATTTCTCCCCCTTTTTGTCAATAAAATTGGCAAAGGTACAAGAACGGGTACATAATGAAATTTCCACAAGAGCCATTTCATAGACTAAAAGAAAAATACATACCAACTTAATTTTGATGCAGTCATAAAGCCAAAGCTAAATGCATTTATCAAGGAGTTTTAAGATACAAGATAACCCCTATAAAATTCCACAGCCGCACACTCCGCAAGATATTACCATTAAGCACAAGATCAAAAGAACTCTAACCCATTTGATGTCATTCCCGGAAGAACAACAAGAGAGACCTTAATTTCGAAAGAAAAGAAGGATTTTGAAGCACAAAAGAGATAAAAAAAAAATGACAACAATCCTACAGAAACTGAACTTGGAACGTACCTACTGGAGTTTCAGACTCAATTCCCCAAAAGATAAGAATAAGTATGGGGGCAAGAGTCATCGAAACGATTTAATGAACCAAAACAACACCAATAGACTACCGCAAGTGTTGAAAAGTTGCAGTGTTTAAGGGTTTGATGAGAATACCAGCCAATTGTTGTTCGGAAGGAACAAATTCCATACCAATGATACCATTTTCATAAAGATCACGAATAAAATGGTATCTTATGTCAATGTGCTTTTTGTTCTTGAGTGCTCAACATGATTCTCAGTAATTCGAATCGCACTGGAGTTATCACAAAAGATCTTCATTATTCCAGTATCAACTCCATAATCAGCAAGCATTTGTTTCATCCATAGGAGTTGAGTACAACATGATCCGGCAGCAATGTATTATGCTTCACATGTAGACAAGGATTGAGAGTTTTGCTTCTTGCTATGCCACGCTACAAGATTGAGACCCACATAGTATAAGCCCCCTGATGTACTTATTATGTCTTCTACACATCCTGCCCAATCAGCATCAGAATAAGCAGAAAGGTCAGTATTAGTATCAAAAGTGTACGAAAGACCATACCCAACAGTGTGATTTATATATCGTATGATTCTTTTTGCAGCTGCAAGATGAGATTATCTTGGATCCGCCTGAAACCTGGCACAACAACCAACACTGAAGGAAATATCAGGTCTAGTAGCTGTAAGATACAAAAGGCTACCTATAATGGATCGATATAGTTTTTGATCCACTTTTGCTCCTTTCTCATCCCTGTGTAATTTACCAGTAGTAGACATGGGAGTCATCTTAGGAGACGACTTATCCAGACCGAATCTTGACACAAGATTTCGTGCGTACTTCTCCTAGGATAAGTAAATCCCCTCCTTATGTTGTTGAATCTGTAATCCTAAGAAGTATCTTAATTCACCAACATTGCTCATTTCAAATTCTTTAGTAAGAGAGACTTGAAAGTATTTTGCGAATTTCTCAGAAGTTGATCCATAGATGATATCATCTACATAGATTTGAGCATTTACAACATCTTTCACCAACGTTGCAGTTTACTTAGTTATTACATATCTTTACTGAGATCTTAAAGCAATTCATTTGATACACATACAAAGAAGTGGTTACATTTTTTATTATCACTTTTTTTCCCAAATCGTTCAAGTTGATTCCTAACGTAGCGTAAGCGTAATAATTTGGATCAAGGATCAAAAAGGCAGTGAAAACTAGTGTGAAATCAACAAATTCACAAAATCTATAAGAAAACTAGAGAACAATAACTGAATAAAATATCTTTGATAAATCAAATAAGATAATAATGTTGAATGTGTTGGAATTCTACAATGCTAAGCTTTCTTATATAGACTTTACTATTTCCTAAAAGTAATATAACTAGAAAAAGGAAATCATAATAAACTAGAAAACTTAATAAGTTCTAGAAGTTCTAGAATAGTTTTATATTAGGGAAATCATAATTTAAGAAGTAATACTAGAATTAGAATAAGGTTTGACTCTCATGTTCAAACGGGGGTGACTTGGTCTAGATGTCCTACATCAGGCCCCCCTTCTTGAAAAGAACTCGACCCCGAGTTCGATATTGGAAGAGAAACCTCATCGCCTGGAAAATAAGGAAAAATATCCTTAACGTTGAAAGTGGAAGAGATATTCATATGAGATGGGAGGTCAACAACGTAAGCATTGTCGCTGATCTTCTTTAGAATGTGACTGGGGCCAATCTTCTTGTACTTCGTCTTGTTGTAGGTACCAGTAGGAAAACGATCCTCGCTTAAGTACAGCATAACTAGATCACCAACTTCATAAGACCAAAAATGTCGTCGACGATCATCATCTAGCTTATACATGACATTAGCAGCTTCCAAGTTTTTCTTGACCTTATCATGTAGCACTTGTAGGGACTCGATCATGTGATCAGCTGCAACATTGGAACTAGGTACTGATGGTAAAGAGACAATATCCGATGTGTGGTTAGAAACCTTAGAATAAACGATTTGAAAAGGTGCATAACCTGTGGATCGATTAGGAACTGAATTGTAGGAAAATTCATCTTGAGCAAGAGATAAATCCCACTGTCGTGGCTTGTCTCCAGATAAACAACGAATAAGATTCCCCAATGATCGGTTTACTACTTCAGTTTGCCCATCTATTTGAGGGTGAGCTGTGCTACTAAACTGCAGTTTGGTTTGGAGACGAGTCTAAAGTGTCTTTCAAAACCAACTTATGAACTTAGTGTCTCGATCAGAAGTAATGGTGTTGGGAATTCCATGCAAACGGACTATCTCACGGAAGAAAAGATTTGCTGTGGTTACAACATCCATAGTCTTCTTGCAAGGAATAAAGTGTGCCATTTTTGAAAAGCGATCAACAACAACAAAAACTGAATCATGAGCTCTTTGGGTTCTTGGTAAACCTAGCACAAAATCCATTGATATATCTTCCCAAGGAGCATCTGGAACTGGGAGAGGAATGTATAATCCTGTATTTTGTGCACGACCCTTACTTCGTTGAAAAACCATACAACTTCGCACAAAATCATGGACATACTTTTTAGAATTCCGAAAGTAACGAGCTTCAACTAGAGATATAGTCTTATCTCTCCCAAAATGGCCAGAAAGACCACTACTATGTAACTCCTTAATAAGGTGTTCACGAATGGAACCATCGGGAATGCATAAGCGACTACCTTTGAAAAGAAACCCATTATGTAAAGCAAAATTGCCCATGCCTTGTTGTTTGGAAAAACATTTCTATCATAGTAATGAAAATTAGGGATCGGTATGATACAATTCCTTAAGAGAGTCAAAAGCAATCACTTCAGCACGGATGGTAACAAGGAGCAACTCGCGAGCGCTATGATTATTGAATCGACTAAGTGCATCAGCAACTTTGTTGTTCAAACCAGACTTGTGCTAAATAGACAACATATATTCTTGTAAGGTAGAAATCCAACTAGCATGCATTCTATTGGATGGTGATTGATTCTAAATATACTTGAGGGCTTGGTGATCAGTATACAAGACAAAATCCTTGTGTATTAAATAATGTCTCTATTTCCGTAGTGCACGAATCACCGCGTATAATTCTAACTCATGAGTAGATCACTTTTGACGAGCTTTTGTAAGTTTTTCATTAATAAATTCAATAAGTTTACCATCTTGTGACAAAACACCACCAACTCCTAATATAGAAGCATCATAATGTACTTCAAAAATCTTGTTGAAATCAGGTAGTGCAAGGATAGGAGCAGAAGTAAGCCTTTCTTTGAGTAAATGGAAGCTTGATTCTTCTTCATCCGTCCATTTGAACCTTTTATCCTTCCAACTTCCAGTATTAGGGGCTGAAATAGAGCCGAAGTCTCTTATAAATCGACGGTAAAAGGAAGCTAGACCATGAAAACTTCGAACTTCGGAGGCTGTCTTAGGAGTAGGCCAATCACGAATAGCTGTGATTTTAGAATCATCAACTTGAATACCATCAGCAGAAACAACGTAACCCAAAAACAAAACCTTAGAAGTGAAAAATTGACACTTTTTTAGATTGATAAATAATTCATTCTCTTTGAGGGCATTGAAAACAGCCCACAAGTGGGAGCGGTGTTCCTCTTCAGATTTCGAACAATTAAGTATATCATCGAAATAAACCACAACAAACTTACCAATGAAGGGTTGTAGATATTGATTCATAAGCCTCATGAATGTACTTGGATCATTATACAATCCAAATGGCATAACAAGCCACTCTAAGAGACTATCCTTTGTCTTAAATGCAGTCTTCCATTCATCTCCAAGTCGAATTCTGATTTGATGATACCCGCTTTTAAGATCAATCTTCGAAAATATCTTGGCACCGGAGATCATATCAAGCATATAATCTAATCTTGGAATTGGAAAACTATAACGGATTGTGATCTTCTTAACAGCTCAACTATCGATACACATACGCCAAGTTCCATCCTTTTTAGGCACAAGGAGGGCGGGAAAAACACAAGGGATCAAACTAGGTTGTATGAAACCTTTAGAGAGCAATTCATCCACTTGAACTTGAAGTATATCGTGCTCCTTAGGGCTCATACGGTAGTGGATAAGGTTAGGAAAACTTGCACCGAGCATAAGATCAATTTGATGTTGAATATTTCTCATAGGTGGCAAAGAATCAGGCATATCAGATGGTAAAACACATGCAAACTCATCTAGTAAGGACTGTAATTGAGTTGGAATAGTTGTAGGAATTTCATGGGTAGAAGGTTGTACAACTAAGGCATATATCGTACCTGATTCTTGTGCATCAGCTAAGATGTCCGAGGAAACCAACATCGTAGTCTCTTCTTGTTGTAGACTTGGCTTAGGTTTCGCATAAGATGGTTGCAATATGATTCTGTTTCCATTGTACATGAGCGAATACGTATTAGGTTTTCATCTATAAGTCACATCCACACCGTATAACCATTGACGTCCAAGTACTATATGGCAAACACTAATATCCACAACATCACAAACCATTGTCTCGTTGTAAGTCCCAATTTTAAACGACACGCTACATTAAGAATCTACATTCTTGTTGCTGTTATTTTCAATCCAACCAATAGAGTATGGATTAGGATGTGGATGAGTAGACAATTGCAGCGAATCCACCAATCTAGATGAAACAATGTTTTGACAACTACCATTGTCAATGATCATATCATAAATCATGTTCTGGACACGGTATTGAGTGGGGAACAAACGATTACGAGTTGGATAGTCAACACGAGGAACAGATAATAGATTTCGAATAACATAGCAATAATCTTCATCATCTCCTTTCTCTGCATATGTAGGAATATCTCCCATATTTCCAATAACTTCTTCACTTTCTTCCCCATACACATCAGCAGGCTCTTCTACGGTCATCAATGTACGCCCACTTCTACATTGGTTTGATGTATGACCTGGTTGCTTACACTTATAACACTTGTTTTTAATTGGGTATGCATAAGGGTTTTGAGGTTTTGGTCTAATAGGTGGAACATTACTAGACTGGGGTGGAGGTGGTGGAGTCTTTGTGGTAGGTAGAGTTTGGGAAGAAGATGGTTGGGTGGTAGTGGTAGTGGGAGTAGGAGAAGGACGGGACTGGAATGGAGAAGGTTGTTGCCTATTAGGAAAATTTTGAAACGAAGGTTTTCTAGGGTAAGAGAATGAGGATTTTGGGTATGGTTGTGGAGAAAGCCTAAAAGATTCTATCTTTAGAGAATTATTAATGACAGCATGAAGAGAAGTATATTGTTGAATAGCCAAACTTTCTTGTATACTCCAATCAAGTCCATTGATGAACCACCCAATTGTTTGATCAACCGTCTCATTCAGCTGGTTCCGAGATAACAAACAGGAAAATTCTGTTACATACTCTTGTACTGTGCGGTTTCCTTGGAGACAGTTTTGCAAACTGATGAACAAGGTTTGCATGTAGTCCGGAGGAAGAAATCTTCTCTTCAACAGTTGTTTCATGGCTGTCCAGGATTGAAATGGTCGCAATCCTTGATTGGATCGTTCTATTTGAAGATGATCCTACCATGAGGAAGCTGGTCCAGTAAACTTGAAAGCAATAAGCTCTACTTGTTGATCTTCAGGTATGCGCATATAAGCAAGGAAGCGATCAACTGTACACATCCAATCTAAGAAATATTCAATGTGTAAGAGTCCATCAAACGTGGTTTTATTAGCTTTGGGGCGATAGTTTTGTGTATTTCCCATGTTCCTTTGCTGGCGCGGTAGTGGAGGATAATAATATGGCTCATAATCTTCAACATCAATTGCTTGTTGCTTTGCATAAGATTTGAGCAAGTTTTGAGGAGTAGAGTAAGAGTTGAAATCTTCTAAGAATTCAAATTGTGGGGTTGAGTAAGGTGGACAAGAATAGTACGATGGAGTGGATTTTAAATAATGATAATAGGATTTATTTAGGGAGGCGTAATGGCTGGAAGAAGGTTAGGAAGTGGCTGGAGGTGTTTGAAGATGAGTGGTGGTGTTGGGAGGGGTGGAAATTTGATGGGGGATAGTTTCAGCTTGGGTCTTAAGTAACTCTCCAATCACCTTCTTTCCATCTTGTGTTGTGTTAGTAGAAAACATACCTCTGATTTCTTCTTTCAAGTCTTGAAAACATTTATCTAACTTTCTTTCAATTCTAATTGACATGGCCTGCATATCAGTTTCTAGGTCCTTCTTCAAACTAGTCCTCAACTCTTCAATCTTCTTATCACCCATGTTAGTGGAGGCTCTCAATCGAGGCTCTGGTACCACTTAACGTAGCGTAAGCGTAATAATTTGGATCAAGGATCCAAAAGGTAGTGAAAACTAGTGTGAAATCAATATATTCACAAAAGCTATAAGAAAACTAGAGAACAATAACTAAAAAAAATATCTTTGATAAATCAAATAAGATAATAATGTTGAAGTGTAGGAATTCTACAATGCTAAGCCTTCTTATATAGACTTTACTATTTCCTAAAAGTAATATAACTAGAAAAAGGTAATCATAATAAACTAGGAAACTTAATAAGTTCTAGAAGTTCTAGAATATTTCTAGAATAGGGAAATCATAATTTAAGAAGTAATACTAGAATTAGAAAAAGGTTTCACACTCATGTTCAAACGGGGGTGACTTGGTCTAGATGTCCTACATCAATTCCTTTCCAACTAGCCGTTTTAATTTTAATTTTTTTTACCATGGGTTCAAAACATTCAATTTTTGATCTATTACTAAACAGATGATATCCTAAATATTTATCTTTTTGAGGGATTGAAGTAACTCATAGTATTTCTTGTACCCAGTTTCTTTTAGAGGGTATTCAATAATCTTCAACGGTTGAAATTATGGTGTGTTGATTCATTTCGGGAAGCACTCTTTTTGATATGAAGGTAGATCTTTATAAAAAGAATATGTCATAAAAAAATTAGTTGCAAATTCATTCTCGTTTCAGTTTTACAAGAAAAAGGCACCGAAATGTCAACCAAATATAATTCAAACCATGTCATTGGATCCTTCCTTTATATTTAAGTGACAAATGTCAAAGTTTTTGTTCATGTAGACCACATATGACATCTTGGTGAGGGCCAGGAAACCTTAGCCGCTTGAAACGTAACCTACAAATCTACGTCAGTGGAGTTTTCATGATTGTTTGTTAGGATCACACAAATTCCGCACACTATCTTGTTCTTCATAAAGATTATACAGTATATACAATCTTCTCCTACAAACTATTTTAACTTCCGCTTCAAGACGAATTTGAGTACGAAAAAAAGGATCAAGTTGCTTATCGATCAAAAAACAACATAAGTTACTTAGTTGCGCTTGTTGGGAAGTTTGGATGTTGGTGGAAACTGTTAGAAACTTATAAATCCAAATAGATCGACATTTATATTACCATAAACCTACTGGTATACTTCAAGAAAATAGTTGACATAAGACTTCTCTTCTCTTTTATATTTTTTATTTTATGTATGTCAGTTCGAGTTTTTCATCGTAATAACAAAATATGAAAGAACTCGTCTCGTGAAATCATCAATATGGAGAAGGTTCTCAAGGAAAACGACATTATTTTTTTTACACTTGCCCAATGTAAAAAGTAAATAGCGCTTTTCATTGTTATTTATAAATAAAGTACAACCTCAGTTTTTTTTTTTAGAAATAAGAAAAAGAGTTACTGACAGAGCGAACATAGCGAACTTGCCTCCCACATTTAAGGACTTGAGTTTCTAACTCCAACTTTAGCTAAGTTTTGGAGACCAGGAATATTTTTGGACTTTATGTCCTTACAAATAACACTTTAAAAATTAGATAAACTTAAGAGCAGGTTGTCTACAAAGGAGTTGGATTTCCAGCTAGTTCTTCTCCTTCCACCTTGCAAAGCTTTTCAATTTGGATGTTGCTTCCTTGAAGATAAAAAGCTTTGCATTTCAGTTGGATAGCCTACTCTAGAGCGTCTTGGATGTATAGCTAGGAAATCTCCTTCTTCCTTTCCATGCACCCTGGCTCTTCTTGTCCTTCTCCCGATGATTTCCCCACTTGCACCTGTAATGGCAACGCCAATACCTGTTAGGCCTGTTACCTGATCAAAGTAGATCACATAAGATAAGGAGATATTCAAGACAAGATCATTTAGGTGTTGGTCAGTGCTCCTGTTCGAGATGCGAGTCAGGTTTCTAGTTTGCAAATTGTTTGTGAATCTGAAGTGATCCAAATTAAATGAGTTTTCCTGTCCTGGAGGGACAAGGTTTCATCTTTTGAAAAACCGTTTCGTATCTCGATTTCCATATGAACCAACATGTGGTAGCAAATAAGTTTTCCCAAGGTCCAAAAGGTATTTCAGGATGGTAGTTTTGAAACCAACTAGAGCACCACTCATTGACAGTATCAAAACCGTAAGAAACATTATCTAGATTTAAAGAGAAGTAAGCCCAGACAGCTCTCGTGAACGAGCATCACATAAGAGAGTGTTCCCCTGTCTCAATTTCATTCCTGCACATAGGACAAAGATGGTCAATATGATTAATGTGGGTAGCCAAAGCGTCACTGAAAGGTAAAATATTATTCTTCATTTTCCATATGAAGAATTTGATTTTGGGAATAACATTGAGCCTCCAGATTTTTCCCGCAAGGATATTAGTTGCTTGATCATATTTTTTTTATCAAGAATATCATATAACGATTTACTTGTAAACTTCCCTTGGGGGTCATCAATCCACCTAAGAATATCATCTTTATTTCTAACAGGTTGGATAGTTAATATTCTCTCGATGGTATACCAATCAAACATTTGATGCAGGACATTGATATCCCACCCATCTTCCGTGAGCAAGTCTTCTACCATTGTATGAGTTCCAATGTAATCAGGATTTAAAATTAGAGGGTGATATGCCATATCAGGAATCCGGTTATCTTTAAGGATATATACACTATTACCTCTCCCTATTTCCCATATGTTGTGATATTTAATAATTATCAGACCCGTGTATATTCCTTTCCATTCCCAAGAAGCACTATCACTACAACTAGCATGGAAAAGGTTGGTAAAAGGAAAATATTTTTCTTTCATATAGATGGAGTTAGGCTGGTGAAACAGTCTCCTGCAAGCTTTCTTTGTTATTAAAGATAGAGTCATTTTATTTAAATCTTTTAAATCATTCCCCCTTTTTCCTTGCTCTTACAAAGGTTACTCCACCTTTTCATATATACACCCTTAGAGTCTGCTGATTTATCCCACCAGAAGTCTCTGATTAAAGCAGTTGCTCTTTTAGTAATTTTTTTGGGAAGAATAAAGGTAGACATGTTATATACAGGTAAAGTCTCAAGAACAGATTTAGCTAAAACTTCTCTACCAGCAGGATTTAAAGATTTTCCTTTCCAACCTTTTAATCTACCACCCATCTTATCTAACAGATTCTCAAAGCAAACAATTTTTGATCTACTAGTGAATATGGGGCCTCCAAGGTATTTATCATCTAGTTTAATTTTCTTAACCTTGAGAATGTCAATTATGGATTTACCAAAAGCATTACTGATGTGGGGGTAAAAAATATCCCAGACTTGAAAAAAATTATCATTTGCCCGGAGGTCTTACCGTAGTCCTCAAGGATTTTTAACAGGTTAACACTCTGATTTAAGGTGGCTTTTGTGAAAATTAGGCAGTCATCCGCGAAAAGCAGGTGACTAATAGCCGGGCAATGTTTCTTAATTTTGAAACCAGTGATAAGGCCATTGGTTTCCGCATCATAAAGGGTCCTCGAAAATGAATCCATACACAAAATAAAGAGGTAGGGAGATAGGGGATCTCCCTGCCGCAAGCCTCTAGTTGGCTTGAAAGGTTTACTAGGAACACCATTGATGAGAATAACAGAAGAGCTAGTGCTAATGCACTGTATAAGATTACACCAAGCATCGCAAAATCCCATTCTTTTAATAATAGCAATCAAAAAATTCCACTCCACACGATCAAACACTTTTGACATATCTATTTTTAGGCCTAGATGGTCGGTTTTTGTTTTTTTATTTTTCTTCATATCATGGATTATCTTATGAGAAACAAGAATGTTGTCTGAGATAAGCTTTTGCTTGACAAAAGCCGATTGGTAGGAAGATATCATCCTGTCCAAGTAAGGTTTCATCCTATTCGCTAGGAATTTAGATATGATTTTATACACAATGTTACACAGGCTTATGGGTCTATAGTCCCCTGGTGTAGTTGGGTGAATAACCTTAGGGATCAAAGAAATAAAGGTCTGGTTCAATTGAGTAAGCATGTGCCCACTACTGAAAAAGATTGCACAGTTTGGATCACGTCGCTAGAAGCTCCCAGTTTTTTTTTAAAGAAACAAGTCGGGAAATCATCCGGACCCCGACTAGCGTTCAGAGGCATACTAAAAATAGCATCATGAATTTCGGCAGAGGTAGGATTAGACATTATCAAGATGTTATCATCATCAATGATTTGAGGGTGAACAAAATTAACTATATCATTATTTAAAACATGAGAAGATTTGGTAAGTAAATTTTCAAAGTGGATATTCAGACAGTTTGCAATGTTATCCCTACCTTCTAACCATGTGTTATTATTATCATACAAGACTATTGATTTGATTCTGTTTCTATTTAACAACAACATTCTGATGGAAGTAACAACATGGTGTTTTCTCTACCCTTTATTTTTAACATCTCTTCCTCATAATCATACATTTTTTGTATTTCAAATTTAGTGTTTAACAAATTAGGATCATCCATTCTAATGTTTTGGGTGTTCATGATATTATCAAGTCTATTATTCATGAACAATGTTATTTTGAATATTACCAAAGTCAAGTCTATTCCAGAGTCTAACTTCATGCTTAACGGTAGAAAGTTTATTCATCACAAGTATAAAAGCATGAGAACCCTTAAAATTCTTATTCCAAGAAGACTGTACTAGATTTCTACATTTTTGTTCCTCCTGAAATAAACTGAAATACTTAAAGGGTTTGCGACCAGCAATAGAAGGAACCTCAGTATTAAGTAAAATCTGGGTGTGGTCGGATCCCACATGACTTAGATGTCTTACACTATAATTAGGAAAAAGGGTAAGCCATTGCCCATTAGCCATACCTCTATCCAACCTTTCTTTTATGAGAGCGGTACCATCTTGCTGGTTATACCAAGTAAAAGGAAATTCTATGCAACCAACATCTTTATGACCTAAATTGTTAAACAGGATATTAAATTATCTAATATCTGAAGTGTTAGCCGGGCTACCGCCTCTTTTGTCATCTGGATGTAGAATAACATTTAGATCGCCTAGAACAATCCAAGGAGTATACATATTTGTTCCCATTTGATTCACAACATTCCAAGATTCCTCTTTTCTCCTATCCTTATATGGACTACCATACATACAAGTAAGGATCCACACACATTTAGTTTTTTCATTCCAAATTTCACAACTTATCTAGTTATTGTCCTGGTATACGACATTTAATCTAATCGATTTATCCCAGGCCACAGCTAGCACTCCAGCAATTCCCACTGGATTTTGACAGACAAAATTATAGAAAAGGAAATTATGCAGGGTATCCTCAACAAATTTATGATGTTGTTTAGTTTCTGATAGGAAAATGATGTTGGGTTCGTTGGTATTGATGAGTTTACCTAATTGTTGCATGGTATCTCTAGGTCCAAGGCCTTGGCGATTCCAAGCTAAGATTTTAACGAACTGCCAAAAGTATGACACCTCTGGATACTGGAAGATTAAGTTATTATAGTTTATGTTTTTCCGGCAGACCAAAAGAGTGCTTCTAGTATACATGCTATTTGGGTTCGTGCAAATTAATAGGGGAATAGTCGGGGGAAGGGGAAAACCTGGATTAGCATAACCTGTATCTCCTCATCTGGTGAATCCCCTTCGACCACAGGAAAAGGAAACTCCCTGACAGTAAGCTTGTTCCCCTCAACAAACAGCTTGGACTTCAAATTCTTTGAGTGTATTGAGCCTTCTGCTTTACTTAGAGTTCCTGTATGATTTACATCTTTTACTATTGCATTTATCTCCCCAACTTTAGATGTTCTGCTACTCATTTCTCTTGTATTATGCTTGATAGTGCTGTTTCCTGCCACTTCAACTTCTTGCTTCTGTTCAACACTCTTAATACTAAGAGCCATTGGTAAACTGCAGCTTGATGTGAATCCGGGTGGTTCTCTATTTATATGGATGCTGTTGTTGAGATTGGTTTTGATGATAGAAGTTAAAGAATTTTTCCAAAAAACAACACCAATCAATCTTCTCTTTTCTTCTACCTCTCCATATGTTGCTATCATATCTTGTGCAAATATCCAATCTTTTTCCGTTCTTTACAAAGATCGAGTTTCTAATATCCTTGCAAGACCAGATTCTAACGTTATTGATAATCAAAACCGATTTTGAGCTTTTTGTCATTTTAACAAACAGGTGGACTACAAAAGAAACCAAAAAAAATTAAAACATACTACCGAAGTTAAGAATGAATCAAAAGAGACTGAAAGAAAAAAGAAAAGAAACTCGAATCAATAGATTGAAAAAAGAGAGAGAAAGGGGAGGAATAACAAAACAGAAGAACTGATGGGTTAACAAACTCCGGCAGAGTTAAGAACCAAAGGAACCGAAACAATCGAATCACTGAACAAGAATCTCCGAGACAAAATCACCGAACCAGAATCACTGTAACAAGAATCCCAAAGAAATAACCAGAATCCAATAAATTTTCCGGTCAGAATCCGATCAGAGGTCGCTGAAAAGTAGCTTAACGGTCATATAAAAATAGCCTAACAAACAGAATTTAGTTTCTCTGACACATACCGAGAAGAAAACCAGTAGTGCTACACATCCCGCGGGCCATCCCGAGTGAGAGAAAATGAGTGGCCTCCCCTGACCCGGCGGTTTAGCAGGGGGTGGGACCCACCCCCTCTCTCTCACTCGGGATCACCCGCGGGATTCAACCCACATGATATAAATCACAGTGCGAATTCGTGCACACTCTTTAACGAGTGTATATTTCACATTTCAATCTCTACCCTTGATTAAATTTAAGGAGTTATGTTACGAGGGCCGTGATTCTAAACATGGAGGATAATGGGGCCATCGGTTAAATAATCAACCAATCAGAAGAATATGTGAAATACACATTCGTTAGAGGAGTGTGAACAGATTTGGACTCATATAAATCATTTCCGGAAGAAAACAGAGAAAAAAGAGAGAGGAGAGAGGGCGGGGCCCTTTGCCTTTTTTGTTTACTTGATGCGTCCGTGGAGTGTGACTATTCTCAGTTTCTTCTTGATTTGAGTCTTTGGCCTGATTAATGCAAGAGAAATGTTGTTGATGTTTGGAACCAAAGGAATTCGAACTTCAGATCCAGTTCAAAGTTTCCATTTCCTCCTCACAAGCTAAAAACCTAGACCAGACGAAACCACCGACTTGTTGTTAATGTCATTTCTTTCTCTTACAAACCCAGTAGTACCTAAAATAAACATCATTAACAATGTTTTTCATCCTTCAGATACCCATGTTTTATCTTCACATCTTCCTCAAAATCCATCTCTTTTTATTCATGTTAGATCCATCTCCACCTCCTCAAAATACAGTATTTATATTACTCATTCCTCCAAAAATCAGAAATCTCATTCTTCTTCTTGTTCATTTGTAGTTGCATATCTGATGGATTCATGTGGATTATCAATAAATGAAGTTGTCACTGCTTCAAAAAAACTCAATTTCAAAACATCTTTAAAACCAGATTCAATCCTAACCCTACTTGAAACTTATGGATTCACCAAACCCCACATCTCAAAACTAATCAATAAAGATCCATCACTACTTTTATCTAAACTTGATAAAACCCTGAAACCAGAGCTTGAATTTTTCAACACTAAAGGACTTTCAGGAATTGAATTTGCCAAGTTCATTTATGAAAACCCATCAATTTTGAAATGTAGCTTACAGAATAAGATCATACCTTCATTTGGTATGCTCAATAACATTTGTCAGGCCGATGAACGTGTAATCGGTGTTGTGAAGCGGTGTTTGGTACTTCTTAGGATTTATTTGAATAAGAATATGATGTTGAACATTAAGCTTTTGAGAAATGTGGGTGTGCCTAGTGAAAAAGCACTTGGTTTCTTGTATCCCAGCCAAGAACGCTTACTATTACGCATGCTCGGCTTACTGGAATTGTAGAAAAGGTTAATAAAATGGGGTTTGATCCTTTAGAAAGTACATTTCTTCATGCCCTGCAAGGGTTGACAACCAGGAAATCAACTTGGGAAGAAAAATTGAATGTGTTTAGGAGGTTGGGCTTGTCGGAAGGCGAAATTCGCAGTGCAATAATGTTATGAGGATGTCTGAGAATAAGATAGTGTTGGTAATGGATTATCTTGTGAATCAAATGGGTTATAGTGTATTGGTTATTGCTAAATTTCCACAATTACTTACTTATAGCTTAGAGAAGAGAATTGTACTGAGGTGTTGTGTTAGCCAGATTTTGATCTCTAAGGGTCTGGTTAAGTATCAAATTCCACTGTCTTCACTTTTAATAATGGATGAGAAGGCGTATGTGGAGAAGTTTGTGATCAAGTTTGAAAAAGAAGCTCCGGAACTATTGCAGGTCTACATAAGTTCAGGTAAATCCCAAGTTACATGATACTTTAGTTTGTCTCAATTAGTCAAGTTCAATTGCATCTTGTATCGTTAGAATTCTATGACTAAATGAGTAAGATGATACATTTTGAGCTGTATATAAAGTGAACTCGAGCCTTATAATCCAAGAAATGGAAAATTCTACATTTCCGATGTCCTGGTTATTTGGATATAGACAACATTGATTGCATAATAACGTTTATCAAAGCGCTCTCACAGACAATTCACATCTAGCTTTTACATAGAGAAAAAAAATTTTATTTTTTCGATTCAGTTAGCTTAGTTGGATTGTGCATATCTATTTTCGTTTATATTCGATATATTTAAATGATAAATGTCGAAGTCTGCATTCATGTAGACCACATACCACATTATTTTGGGGTAAGGAAACTTTACTTACTTGAAATGTAACATGCAATTTACGTCAAAGTGGAGTTTTCATGATTGTTTGTTACGATCACACACATTTCTCTATCTTGTTTTTCCAAGATCATATAATATATATTTATTTACAATCTTTTCATGGAAACTATTTCAACTTCCAATTAGAGATGAATTTGCGTACTAAAAAAGAAGATCAGGTTGTTAATCGATAAAAAAAATCCATCAAGTTGCTTAGTTGCACATGTTGAGAAGTTTGGATGTAAAGATGTTGGTGGAAACTGTAAGAAAGTTATAAGTTCGAACAGTTTGACATTTACACTATCACTCACCTGACTGTTTGCTTCAAACAGTCTTGTATATCCATATATTGTGTTAAGTTGCCTCCACACAAATGTAAAAAGTAGTAGATAACTTTTAAATTTTTGTAACCTGTTTTGCTCTCGCTTTCTTCTTGGTTTGTCCTGATTAATGCAAGAAATGCTGTTGATATTGGAACTTCTGACCAAACCAAAGACCAGATCAAACCAAACCAAACCAAACCAAGCCAAGCCAAGCCATTGAGTTATTTCCAATACAATACTCTACTCCCTAGTTAGCAATTCGCGGTACGGGAGACGTTCAGAACGAGATACGTATGGGTATTATACGGATTTGCAAAAATCGAATTCGGTCAAGACTCCGGTCAACGGTTCGTGATACGGCGCTAATACGGAACGGCATACGTACGTGTATAATTCGTTTTAGAGATATGAGTTCGGTACACAAAAATCGGCATGTACTAATGGGAAGAAAATGTGATTTCTGTATAGAAAATCCCACATATACAAGATATATGTGAAGTTAGCAACAAAGAACAACTAGCTCATCGGAGAAGATACGAGTATGGGAGTAAGATGTCAATGGTTCGACTCCCCTCGTGAGTAGTTTTTGGAAAAAGAAGGAGATACTTAGTTGGGTCCTGCAACATGCTATTAAAAAGAGTCCAATAGTAACTGGGTCAGTGAATCATGGGCCGGGGCCGACTTAATACGTTGAATACATGGGTCGGGGCCGACTTAATACGCTGAATACTCGTTCGGATCGTGCGCGTATTAGAGTCGGAGTTGCAAACGGATGGTCGAATTGTACAGGAACGATCGATACGTAATAATTCGCGAATCATTCGCCGAATTGCTCGTGAGTAGTTTTTGGAAAAAGAAGGAGATACTTAGTTGGGTCCTGCAACATGCTATTAAAAAGAGTCCAATAGTAACTGGGTCAGTGTATCATGGGCCGGGGCCGACTTAATACGTTGAATACATGGGCCGGGGCCGACTTAATACGCTGAATACTCGTTCGGATCGTGCGCGTATTAGAGTCGGAGTTGCAAACGGATGGTCGAATTGTACAGGAACGATCGATACGTAATAATTCGCGAATCATTCGCCGAATTGCTAACTAGGCTCTACTCTACCCGTACTCTTCTGAGTCTTCTTCGGTTCACCTTATTGTTCTTCATCATCTACCCAAATGTCATTTCTTTCTCTTACAAACCCAGTACCAGTAGTAGCTCAAATAAACATCATTAACAATGTTGTACATCCTTCAAAAACACATATTTTATCTTTTCATCAAACTCAAAATCCATCTCTTTTCATTCAAGTTAGATCCATCTCCTCCTCCTCCTCCTCCTCAGTATTTGTATCACTCATATCTCCAAAAATCAGAACTCTTCTTCTTCATTTGTAGTTTCTTATCTGATGGATTCATGTGGATTTTCAATATATGAAGCTATCACTGCTTCAAAAGAACTCAATTTCAAAACCACTCTAAAACCAGATTCAATCCTAACCCTACTTGAAACTTATGGATTCACCAAACCCCACATCTCAAAACTCATCAATAAAGATCCATCACTACTTTTATCTAAACCTGATAAAACCCTTAAACCAAAGCTTGAATTTTTCAACACTAAAGGACTTTCTGGGATTGACCTTGCCAAGTTCATTTCTGCAAACCCATCAATTTTGAAATGCAGCTTACAGAATAAAATTACACCTTCATTTGGTATGCTCAATAACATTTGTCAGGCCGATGAACGTGTAATCGGTGCTGTTAAGCGGTGTTCGGTACTTCTTAGGATTGATTTGAATAAAAGTATGATGCTGAACATTGAGCTTTTGAGAAATGTAGGTGTGCCTGGTGAAAAAATCACTTGGTTTCTTGTATCCCAGCCAAGAACGCTTACTATTTCGCATGTTCGGTTTACTGGAATTGTAGAAAGGGTTAAGGAAATGGGGTTTGATCCTTTAGAAAGTACATTTCTTCATGCCCTGCAAGGGCTGACAGCAAGGAAATCAACTTGGGAAGCAAAATTGAACTTGTTTAGGAGGTTGGGCTTGTCGGAAGGAGAAATTCGCAGCGCAATTAAGAAACAACCCATGTGTATGAGGGTGTCTGAGAAGAAGATAGTGTTGGTAATGGATTATCTTGTGAATCAAATGGGTTATAGTGCATTGGTTATAGCTCAATTTCCACAAATTCTTACTTATAGCTTGGAGAAGAGGATTGTACCGAGGTGTTGTGTTAGCCAGATTTTGATCTCCAGGGGTCTGGTTAACTATCAAATTCCCCTGACTTCACTTTTAATAATGGCTGAGAAGGCATTTGTGGAGAAGTTTGTGATCAAGTTTGAGAAAGAAGCTCCGGAACTATTGACCCAAGGTTAGTTGAATCTTAAGTTACATGATAATGTAGCTTGTCTCAAGTTAGATTGCATCTTTTATTGTTAGAGTTCTATGACTAAATGGGTAACATGATACATTTTGATCTGTATTGAGTGAACTTAAGATAGTTTTTGCTTTATGAGAATATAACAAAGGAATTGTTAGCTTTTCTTTACACTTCATGAGTTTTATGTTTTGTTTAATCATTAGAAGTTCGCACTATCAAACCGTATAATCCAAGAAATGGAAAATTCTACATATGAGTTATCCTGACTATTTGAACATATACAACATTGATTGCGAAACAACTGTTGGTATTCTTTCACTTTTGTGTTTGTTCATCAAAGCTCTGTCACGGACAATTTACATTTAGCTTTTACGCCAATGTGCATTCAAGACTTTGGTGAGGTTATGAGAATGACTCGAACTCTCTAAGAACTTCGACGCATACATGGAATTCAAACAAGCTGTCCTTGGTGTTCCTTAATTTTTATGTTCCGTTTAATATAAGAAGAAGAAACTCTTGCATTCAGATTATGGATCAAAAGGGATGTGAAATTGGGCATAGTTTATAATGTTATCAGTTTTGGCATTTTTAAATTTATTGTTTTGATCTTTATTTCTCGATGTCGTCCTAGTTCTATGACTGCTAGTAGTAGTGTACTTGAACCGGATAAATAGCTTTCTCTAATTGCTCTGTCTGAAGTTTGAGAACGTGTTTACTAGAAGATTTGAATTGGATGGTCACCAAGTGCACTAGGAAGAAGTTCCCATATTAGAAGGAGTGCGTGATAAAATGAACACTTGTCATGATTTTCTCATGTCTTGAACTTGAAGCAGTCTCTTTGAGATCCTTCAGGGCATATGTGGGACACCTACACGTACACAGCTCAGTGAGGTAATATATTAAGTTCTGCATTTGGTAATGGATACCCTAAACTAGTTATGTTTAGTTTCTAAAAATCTACTTAGGCTTCAACGCGTTCTTTTTTTCTTACATTTAGAATCAAGATGACTTTACATTCTTGTTCGAACCTGATGAGTATTAATGCTATTGGTGATAATTCATCATTGTCATCTGATGTAATCAGCAAAATTGATCACTTGATACATTTCTATTGATTCTACCAAATCTCTACATCTCTTCGTATTTGCATCTCTAGTGTAGTATTGACTCATTTGTGATATAATTCTGGCCTTACCATTTACGTCAAATTCACCTTTCAATTCCTGACTTTACCTGCAAAAGTTTTCTCCCTGGAGATATCTAGAATGTGAACTGATTTTCATTACAGGAGAAAGTCCATAGAAATATCCCTTTCCTAAATTTCTGGAATGGTCCTAAAGGTATAAAGATCTAGCATTCTTGCGGTGATCTTTGCTGATGCAGTAGCTTAGGAACAGATGGTAATATAGTACGTATTGCAGCTGCATTCTGTTTATAAAACTTTACATAGTTTGTCATAACCTGAATTCAGAAAGTAGGTTTCTTTCCAATGTAACTGTAGCTTTTATCTTTCCAGTGTCCCTATGAAGTTGTTTTTTTTAGAGAATGGTTAAAAGATGCACATTTAGAGGTTCTGTTGAAATCATTTTGCTGCCCTTCATGGCTTTTCTAGGATTCTTTTGAATAAAAGTATAATGCTAAACATTGAGCTTTTGAAAAAAACTTAGGTGTTCCTAATGAAAAAATCACTTGGTTTCTTGTATCCCAGCCAAAAACACTTAGTATTACGCATGTTTGGTTTGTGGGGATAGTAGAAGACGTCAAGAGAATGGGGTTAGATCCTTTAGAGAGTACATATCTTCCTCCTGTGCAAGGGTTGACAGCAAGGAAGTCAACTTGGGAAGCAAAATTGAATATGTTTTTAGGAGATTGGGCTTGCCTACAGGGGAAATTCGTAATGCAATCAAAAAACAACCCATGTGTACGAGGGTGCCTGAGAAGAAAGTGTTGATAATGCCTATGAGTCAAATGGGTTATAGTTCATTGATTAATGTTAAATTGTCACAAATACTTACTTATCAAATTGCATCTTGTTTTCTTAGAGTTTGATGAATAAATGGATCTGTATTCTGTATATAGACTATAGAGTGAACTCAAGCTATTGGTAGCTTTATGATAATGTAGCAAAGGAATTGTTAGTTGTTTTTTCCACTTCACTAGTTTTTGTTATGTTTAATCATAAGAACTTAACAGTCACACTATCAAACCTTACAATCCAAGAAATGGAAAATTCTACAGATCAGTTATCTTGATTATTTGGGCATAGACAACCTTGATTGCATTACAACTGCTGCTAATCACTATTCTTTCACTTTTGTGTTTGTTCATCAAAGCTCTGTCACAGACAATTTACATCTAGCTTTTACACTGGCTATGAAGTGCATTCAAGACTTTGGTGAAGTTGTTAGAATTACTCCAAATTTCTAAGAACTTAGAACGCATGCAAGGAATCCAAATAACCTGTCTTTGGTGTTCCTTAATTTTTGTGTTTCGTTTAACATAAGAAGAAAAAATTCTTGCAGTCAGATTTTGGATCACAAGGGATGTGAAATTGGGTGTAGTTTATTATGCCATCAGTTTCGCATTTTTACATTGTTTTATCCGTACCACTTGATGCCATCCTAGTTCTATATTTTAATTGAATGGCCACCAGGTACCCTAGGAAGAAGTTCCCATATTAGGAGGAGTGCATGATCAAAATGAAGACTTGTCATGATTTTTTCATGTCTTGAACCTGAAGCAGTCTCTTTGAGATCCTGCAGGGGCATATGCGGGACTCCTGACAGCTGACCGAGTTAAAGATTGAGGTATGCATTTGGTAATGAACGCCCAAAACTAGTTTTGTTTAGTTTCTAAAGATCTAGTTCATGCATTTTCTAAAGATGATTTCACATCTTGTCCAAACCTGACGAGTAACAATGAGATTCGGTGATAATTCAATGTTGTCATCTGCTGTAATGAGCAATATTTAATCACTTACCACTTATTACTAGTCATGTTTGGCACTTTGTGAAAAAACTTCAAAACAAGCTAGTTAGTTGGATGGCGAATTTACTTGTTTTCATAGTCAGAATCACCTTAATGAAAACAGTTGTTGTGCAGTGTTCCCATTTAGCATGGCTATTTATATATGGCTTAATGGAGCAATTGTTGAATGTGAAAAAATCATTAGAAACTTCTTATGGTTTGGTAATCCAGAACAAAAGAGAACTCGTCACTATTGGTGGGGAGTCTGTTTTGTACTCCTCAAGATGAAGGTAGGTTGAGCATTAGAAGACTTGAAGATGTAATGATAAGAGAAATCAGTGGATCAAATATTATAGGCAGTCTTTCAGTTGGCCTGGGCTAATGTGGGTACTTCAGGATTTGGCAGCTGACAGTGGGGAATGGTACCAGAATCTTTGTTTGGGATGATAAATGGATGCAATCATTGATTCGTCTCCTGGTAATGATTCTATAAACATGGTCCTGATATGAAGGTTACTGACTTGATTGTGGATCAGCAGTGGCAAATTCTTTGTGAATTATTGAATTTCTTTTGAGTGTTAAATTTTGGAGATGATAAAATGGTGTGATGTGGACATCACTCAGGTCAGTTCTCTGTAGCTCAAGCTGTTAGTAGAGTTAGATTTCAAGGGACTGTTAGGTACTGGCATAAGAATATTTGGGAACCATGTTTCAATCCTTCTATAGCAAGCAACATCTAGGAAAATACTAGAGGGGCTTACACTACTCAAGATCCTTTGGAACGGGCAGTTGCTAATCGTTGGAGTAGAGCTCTTATCCAGGCTGTCACTCATAATAAGTCACCTTTGATATTTTGGAGTAGATGGCACAAAATTTGCAGCAGTCTCATTCAGGTTCGTTTTAGACAGTTTCAGGGTGGTAAATTTTGCTGCTGACAAGCTAGCCAAAAAAAAAGGGTGTTGCTTTATGGAGTGGGCAGCATTGTGCATATAGTACTAGGCCGGGTTTTCTTGTCAGTATTGAATGTCGAGATAGAGCATACTTAAGATTCAGTTGAGTCCTGTTTTGTGAAGTTTTTGGTTTCTTTTGTCCTCTGAACAAAATTTTGGTTGTAAATTGTTAAGTTTTGGCTTTTAATGAAATTACTTTAGTAATTACTAGATTGAGAATAACCTTGTCTGGTATATGAATTACTAGATTTGATTCTTCTTCATTATCTTCTTCTCGAACAAGCAAGATTGAGAATTCCACTTCATGCAATGATCCTTCGTCTTGAAAATCCTCATGATCATGTGGAGTCATCTCCGGGTACGAAATTATAAGATTTTCAATATCGACTTTGAACTTAATGTTCCAGCACTTGTAATCGATTTCCATTTCCAGTATCTCAAAACATGTTGAATAGTGATCATAAATTGGTATGAGATGCAAACAACCCTTTTATGCACCAAAATACCCAACCTTCCTGTCATACAATTCATCAACCTCCGGTATCGGTGGCACTGGCATTTCCATTAGTAGTTCTTGCTCCATATCAAAATACCCAAAAGAGTTACTTGAGCTAATCCATTCGCCAAACTGAGTTGCATTGATCCAGTGCAATGAGCCATTCCAGAACACACCAGACATGCGAAAAGAATCATAATGTCCAAGGAAAGGGTCTCCGGAGAGCTTCCAGGTAGCAGTTTCCGAATCGTAAATCTCAATCTGGAGTTGGTCTTTACCAACCTCCCAAACCCAGACAACTTTGTAATGAGGTGATGCAAGTGGATTGAAAGCTAAGCTCACACTGCGAACCGAAACAGGATTCTTCATCTTATACTCAAACTTAAGAATGATTTTGTATTGATTTGTGGATGCATTGTAAATGTAAAAGATTTGGTCATTTCCATGCCATCTAAAGCTGCTGCAACAGTAAAGTCCGTTACACGATCCATTAATCTTTAAACCCGCTGCATCATTCACAAAATTGAGAAATTTAAAGGGCACACCACCAGTCATGACTTTGTTATCATCCAGGCTGATAAATTCGTATCCGCGGGTGTCAGCTTAAGAGAGTTTCAGCAAAAATAATCCTGGAATCGAAAGGCGTGATTGAATTGTATACTTGTTGATGAAAAATGGATCTGAAACGAGAGAGAACCAACCTTTTGATACACATTTGAAAACAATCAGAGATTTCACCGGCAAATGCAAAAGTATAGGTATTAAAAGATCATCGTTGTTCGCAATAACATATGCAGATGATGATGATGGATTCTTATCACTGTTGTGCTGAATTTTACGAGAACATGAAGCCATCTCGGAAAAGCTTTCTCTGGAGAATAGTAAATGGACTTTTGGACTCCTCCTGTATTCAATGAATCCAAACTTTATAATATAGGTTACTTAGACCTCAGAAAAATGAGTCATAGTTTAATAATATTACAGATTATAAGCAGCCTTTGCACCGCACTCACAGTCTGACTTGAAAACCTGACATGAACATGTTGGGAATGTGCTCTTTTTGACCTGCCGGTGACTTGCATGCTGCAGATTTTGAGTCACCGGTCAAACTTTGGGTCAAGGTAATTTATCAATATCCAAGATAAATTTAATTGTATCCAAATCGATGATCCGAATTCTGACAAGTATGGAATTAGTTATCTATCTTTGAAGATATGAATTCTATAAGAACTAGTCTCGTAGTTGATCACAATTGATAAAGACTTGAACTACTTCGATTGAATACGTACTAATTGTGCTATTCTTATTATAAAGATAAAATAATGCAATGCCGAAAAGGAAAAACATAGGACACCTGAAGTTTTGTTAACGAGGAAAACTGCACCTATAGAAAAATCATGGGACCGCGTCCAACTTTGAACACCAAATTGTTTAAGTCCGCTATAGACACTATGCTACTATCAGACTTCAGACTGGAATTTAGTTGAGATGGAATTAACTGTGTAAGCAATTCAGCTTCACTCGTGCTCCTTACGTCTCTTGAACCTCGCAAGACTCTACGCAATTGATTCCCTTAGCAGCCGTCCTATACAACCTAAGAGTTGCGTCAGTGTAATTAGTAAAGACTTTTAATACCAATGTGCCTCTAACAGATAAGACGTTTAGATCAAGTTTTGGAAATTTGTTTGCAATAGAAAAATCTAGTAAACCTCACTAATCTGGAACACTTACATTAAGATAGTTGAGAAGCCCCGATTACTAACCACCTCTCAAAAAAAAAATCTTAAACCGAACAAAGATGAAGATTCTATTCGTTCATGATCGGAGATTGACGATTGACGAAAACCTCGACAATCAATAAGAACAAGATCAGGATACACGAACTATCATGTAAAAGATAGTCGTACATATCTTTATGTATCCCTAAGCGAAGTCTTTAAGTCGTAAATCTAATATATATCTCAGAGGAAACCTAGGTTACTAGAGAACGACTCTAGCAAGCAATTAGGACACAAAAGTGACTGGGATGAGAATTTCCAGTTTTTAAGTCTCTTTATTTATAGGCTTTCAAGATTATAGGTAGCTTTGAAAAAGAAGAATCAATCACGATTCTCAAGCTCTGAAGACGATGAATTTGTTGTAATACTTCCTGTACTGAAAGTTAACCTATGGAACCGTTTTGTTTGAAATGTTAACATTTACAAATACCCCTACATGAATATTTAATATTACATACACCTCACATATTGCTCCACTAATTCTACTCCCTCCGACTAACATATATAGGCAGAGTTCAAATTTTATCTTCCCCATTAAATAGGAGGGATACAAATTCAAATGTAGATTTTCCACAAAATACCCCTATTATTTTATAAGGGTAGTTGTACTGGGAATAAGACAAGAGTTAAAACAGGATAGTAGATGGATATTTATGAGATCAAGAAAATTTCTTAACCTAAGAAATTAATGTACAAATTCCACACGTACATGTTAGACGAGGCAGTAATAGTTTTTTGAGATTTTAGATGCATTGTTAAACAATTATAAATCTTTAACTATTAAAATAATTTATCTAAATAATATTATTCTGGAAACAAGAAAGTATCCTATTTAGATTTATATGAGAAAATAACTAAAAACAAACTCAAAAGTTCAGACAGATTAACAAGAGAATCTTATTTCAGATTTATTTAGCTTAGTTGGATAACCACATACCACATGTTATTGGGGCTCAGGAAACTTTAGCTACTTGAAACGTAACATGCAATTGTACGTCAAAGTGGATTTTTCATGAGTGGTTGTTATGATCACAAAAATTCCACTATCTTGTATTTCCCCGTTTATACAGTATATATAATCTTCTACTAGAAACTATTTTAACTTCCGTTTGGAAATGATTGTGAGTATGTAAGAAAAAAAGTTTTTTATCGATAAAAAAAAAAACAACAACAAGTTACTTGGTTGCAGTTGTTGGGACGTTTGGATGTTGGTAGAAACTTTTTAAAACTTTTAAGTCTGGAATAGCTTGACATTTACACTATAGTGAACCAGTCTGTTTATGTATTTTAACACAATAATTGACATGAATTTTTTTTTCTTATTTATATTTTCACCTATAGCTCAGTATTTTCTTCGAAATCCCAAAATATGAAAAGTGGATTAAGGAAAACGACATTATTGATTGCTACATCTAATTTGGATGAGTTTACGAATCTCTTTTGAGTTTATCAGTTCTTATTATTTTTGTAAATGTTGCAGTATCATGTAGGGATGAATCCTTCTCAGAGTGTTCATAAATAATTTAGTAATGTGGAAAAAATCACTCACGGTGGATTAGCTATCATTTAGTATATTATTTTAGACAAATATTTTAGTATTTCTACCATATTATAATCTGGCAGAAGGGTTGCTTTTTTACTATGATATTTTTCAGGATGCGCACATGGAAAATGATTTTGAGAAAACACTTATGACCAATGTGATAACGCCTACTGACATAGGAATAACATTGAAGCATTAGCGACTGAGGAGATAATAAAGGAACTTGTGATGCTTCATTTGCACATAATAAAATTATTTAGAAAAAAGACAACTTACAATGTGAATAAAATTTCATGGAAAATCGTGATGATTTTTTTAGACAAAACTTTGAAAATGAATCTGTTGATAAAGAACCGAAAAAAGAACCGTGATGGGAAACATGTTTTATTTTTTGTTTGAGATGTAAAGAGTATACACCAAGATATTAATTCTCTTTCTCATATATATATATTTTTGTTGATTCTTAAGATACAACTATATGTTGAACTACAAGAATTTTGGGTTAAAAAAAAAATTCAAACCAGGTGTTTTGACAATGTGGATGTTTCTGCTAGCTAAACACATTATATGATAGATTTCATGGTGAATTCCGCTTATCACCAATAAAGAAATCTGATTTGTTTTGGTTTAATACTAGGACTACACCTACTTATCTTGTTAGTGATGAGGTTTTTCTCATATTCTATATTTTCTTTATAACTATAAGATTCCACAACGAATATCCATATTCTTAACTAAAAATAACATGATTCAAAATCGTACACAAAAACAATCGAAAATCAAATCAAGATCAAATGTCAAGATTGATCTTGATCAATCAAATACAAAAAATAAACCAATATAAAACATCTAAATTGAAAATAAAAGCACACATGAAACAAGAAGAAAAAAAAGTCAGGGTTCTTGAGCTCTGAAGAAGATAAATTTTGTGTAGAAATTAAACTACACAACCACCTTGTATGAGATGCTAACATCCTATATTTTTTTAATTTTCAAATTTCCTCAAAACCCTATACATATTTGCAGTCGTTGGATTATGAGTTAGGTTTTCATTTAAAGAGCTCCCCTCGATATTTTTCTCTTCACTCTAAACTTTTCTACTGGTGCCACCAATGGATTCTTCAAGAGTATATATGTTTCATGAAGAAGAAGATCAAATCTAAATCCTGTTTTGGTTTTGTTGATTGTAGAATATCATAATGATTTCTCCTCTCATAACTAAAGTAAGTGTTTCTATTCTTCTAATTTCATTGAAATCATGTCCATCAAACTATAACCCATGTTCTTCCGGAGATGGGTAGTTAATTTCAGTGATGCTTGTCAAAGTCCTCGATAAAACCACCCAGAAACTGACATATAATATTTTGTTAATATGATTGTCTTTTCTCTTCTTATTTTCAGGCTTCATGTTTGCAGATGTATCCATTCATTTCAGGTAAGACATACGAAAGATGAAGACTTTCTGAGATCACTTAAAGAAGCTAATCCAAACATGAATAAAGATCCCGGTGCATTATACTTCAAGGTATTACTTTTGAAATTTGCAATACCTCAGTTCTCTTCAATTTGATGTTTTTTTACTTTTTTTTTAAAGACTCGATGTTTTTTTACTCTTCGTTCATCCATTTACTGATTTCTGAAGTTTTTATATAATTTAGATGAAGAGGGGTTGTGATTTCCAAGGGAATAATTGTGAAACTTTCATTTCCCAACCTTCTCCACTACCACGCAGAAAAATAAAGGCTGGCGACGTTCTAAATATAATTTTCATCTTTGAGATTCACTATTTAAACGATCATCTTCGTCTACTAAACCAATACATGCAATAATACCATTTGAAGAAAGTTCATATTGATAAACAAAAAAAACTTATTTTTCTTCAGATTTTGATAGCTTATATGGATCGTGAAAATGTATTATCCATTTATATCAGTTGGATTTAAATGATATGAATGTCAAAGTATGTATTCATGTGAACCACATACCACATTTTGTTGGGGGTCAGGAAACTTTAGCCAATTGAAATGTGACCAACAAATGTATGCCAAAGTGGAGTTTTCGTGATTGTTTGTTAAAACCACACAAATTCCCCTATCTCGTTCTTCTCAAAGATTACCCGATGTATATGGTCTTTTAGTATAAACTATTTTTAATTCTGTTTAGAGACGAACCTGAGTATAAAAAAAAGGATCAAGTTGGTTGGGATAAAAAAGCATAAGTTAGGTTTCAAAAAATCAAAAAAAACAAAAAACATAAGCTACTTGGTTGCACTTGTTGGGAGGTTTGGATGTTGGTGGAAACTGTTTGAAACTTATAATTAAGTATGAATTGCTTGGCATTTAAACTACAGCGAACCAGTCTGTTTACTTTAAGACAATAGTTGACATTAAGCTTTTTTCTTGGCAATATTTTCACTCCACACGTCAGTGTGATTTTTTCATTTGAATCAGGAAAATAACATCATTAGATTACAACATTTAAATTGGATGAGGACACACACATACACACAAGATAATACCAATAACAAGGAAAGGAATGATCGTCCAGTCACAGGTTCTTTTTACCAGCTAATTATAAAAAGTGTAAATGAATCTTTAATAAAATAATCTTTACTAGTATGTCCTAATTCATGCTAAGAAAAATGTTGTTAATATTTGGAACCAGATTCAAACTTCTGACGTAATTCAAAGTTTCAATATGGCTCCTAAACCCCAAGAGTCCGAAACCATACTAAACCACTGCTATTATTTCAGATCTTCCGAGTCTGTTAATCTACCATGTCATCCCTTTATCTTATAAACCCATTATTACCTCACTTAAGCATCATTAAGAATATACTTCATCCTTCAAAAATCCGTGTTTTAGCTTTTCATCAAACTCAAAACTCCTCTGTTTTTATTCAAATTAGATCCATTTCCATCTTCGTCTCCTACTCTTCTAGTATTAATATTACTCATTCCTTCAAAAATCAGAATTTTTTTCTTCTTCATTTGTGGTATATCTTACCTGATGTATTCATATGGATAATCAAAGCAACCACTGCTTCAAAAAAACTCAATTTCACAACCTCTTTAAAACCAAATTCAGTCCCAACCCTAATTGAAACTTATGGATTCGCTAAACCCCACATCTCAAAAATTATCAATAAAGATCCATCATTACTTTTATCTAAATCTTGAAACCAAGGCTTGAATTTTTCAACACTAAAGGACTTTATGGAATTGATCTTGCCAAGTTCATTTCTGAAAAGTAGCTTATATAATAAGATTATCCCATCATTTCTGAAATCTTAATTTTTGTTATAGAGAAAGCTGATTTGTTTAGGGGAAAAGCTAAATTTGTTTAACCACAGTATATTTGTATGGACTTTGAGTCCTTTAAGGTGAAGAGTAAAAAAATTTCTTCCCCCTAACAAAACATAGAAGTTTGCGCTTCTGTCCTCCGATTAACCTTATCATATATTTGAGTCATTGTATAAACTTGATTAATCCCTAAACCATTTTTATGATTAGGATTTACCTTTTTTTTTGAGTCATTGTATAAAATGATTAATCCATACGATTAGGGTCTATCAGGATTCTCCCCACCAAACTTTCACAAAAAAAACAAACATGAATGATCGCTTATAACCACAAAGAAACTAAATAAATAACAATAAAGAAACTCCAATGACGTATGTCCTAGTTGTTGATATATAACATTGATAAATTTAGTGCTAACCAGTACAATCAGAATAAGCATCTTGTGGAGAAATCAGGTAACATCTTTGAACCTACCAAGCTAATTAAAGTATATTTGAGATGGAAACTTGTATTAATCTACTACCATGAGACAATCACATACAAAAACATTCAGAAGGAAAAAAATCATCAAAAAGAGTTGCTTGATAAATGGATTATAGGGAAGACGTATTAAGTTCTCTCGTTTCTCAAAATTCACCCATGATAACCTATGATCCATTTTATCGAATATCTATCGCGCGTGTATATAAATTAAATTCCAAAATATAAACTTTTCTTTAAACTCAAACTTCAAAATACGTTAAATTAGAATAGATCAGATTTTTTTTAAAAAAAAAAATTGGTTTTCGTACCTCGTGAACTTGATCAGAGTTGGCCTTAGTAAAACAATTATTTGGTTGTAACCCTTGTTATAGAACAGTTAGAAAGGGCTAGAAGATGAGATGATTAAATTTTTTAAAATGCAATTAAATTTAAGCTATCGAAAAACATGAGAAGAATTTAAACAGGACGATCCAAAATAAAACCTGCGTGTTTTTCCCACTTAAGAAAAATGATTGTTTTATCGGGTGATAAAATGAACCTCATAATCAGTTGAATGAGTTTGATTAGAGGATAATCTGGTAATACACAATAACTAGTAAAAGTCAATTGCGATAAATATTCCCCCTATACATATCTCAATAATTTAGCTTCCTCTTAAAATGCTTCCCCCCCCCCCCCACCCCCATAAAGAAATCAGCTTTCCCTATAACAAAAATCATACACAATAGCATTTGTCAGGCTACCGTGTAATCGTCGTTCTTAAGCGGTGTTCGATAATTAAAATAACTTGATTAACATTAATTATTTAACATAATAGATCTTGATTAACATTGATATTTTAACAAATAATATACTCTGAAGAAGAAAACATCCTTCAGAAATGGGTGTTCATATGAGAAAATACTAAAAAAGGTAACTCGAAAGTTCATAGAGACAAACAAAAAATTATTTTTCGATTCAGTTAGCTTAGTTGGATCGTGCATATATATTTTCATTTATATTCGATATATTTAAATGATAAATTTCGAAGTCTGCATTCATGTACACCACATACCACATTTTGTTGGGGTCGGGAAACTTTAGCTACTTGAAATGTAACATGCAATTGTACGTCAAAGTGGAGTTTTCATGATTGTTTGTTACGATCAAACAAATTTTTCTATCTTGGTTTTCCCAAAGATCATATAATGAATAATCTTCTCCTGCAAACTATTTCAACTTCCAATTAGAGATTAAATTGAGAATGAAAAAAAGAAAGATCAAGTTTCTCAGTTGCTTATCGGTTAAAAAAAACATCAAGTTGTTTAATTGCACTTGTTGGGAAGTTTAGATGTTGGTGAAAAATGTTAGAAAGTTATAAGTATGAATAGGTTAACATTTATAGCATCACGCACCTCCTTGTTGGCTTCAAGAAACTAGTTGATATGAGAGTTAAACTTCTTTCTTGTTTATATTTTCACTCTGCAGGTAAGTGCCAATTTTTAATCAGAATGTTGCAGGTTTTCAAACACCCTTGTATATCCCTATATGTATTCTGTTAATTTTCCTTTAGGCATAGTTGTATAGAGTAGTAGATAGTTTTTTCATTGTTTTATGTAAATACAATACAATCTCTCTCATAAAGAGGCATCATCAGAATATTTAATATTTAGTTGATTACAGTTTACCTACCTATTTTGCGCTTTCTTCTTGGTTTTTCCTGATTAATGCAAGAGAAATGTTGTAGACATTGGGCACCAAAGCGATTCGAACTTCTGACCAGACCAATTAGACCAAACCAAACCATTCATTAACAATTCATCGCCTCCTTTCTTTTCCTCTTATGGTCCTTGTGGTTTAGTACACAAATGAATCCATCTATTGGCGAAGATAATTAACAACACGAGAAAGGTATTCAGTAGTTGGCACTACAAATGTAACAAGATCTCACCCACGAAAAAGAGATAATTCCGTCACACCTCCTAGATTTGCCGTCAATAGCAACACCCACCGGGATGATTTCAGCTGGGAGGCCCCCCCTTGATTTTGACCTCGATAGTTAAGATATACACAGATTGGAAAACTTTGGAATTTTTGGGACATATTTCATTTGCAAAAACCCCTCATAAATTAACTCATTATCTAGGAATTATCGTCACACTAGTGGCAGAAACCTGGGCCGTTCTGATGGCGACAAAAACGACGACATACATACAATTAATGGACCAAAGTACACTTTGAAACATATATGGATAACCTAGTTCGATTCACCATAAAAAATAGAGAGACCCCCTTGGTACATTTCTAGCATTTACAAATACCCCTACATGAATATTTAACATATATATCCACCCCACATATTCCTCCATTAACATTATACTCTCTCCATCTACCATATATATGCAGAGTTCAAAATTTTTTAGCTTTCCCATTGGATATGAGGAATACCAATTCGAACATAAATTTTTAACTAAATACCCTTATTGTTTTATATAGGTAATTGTGCTGGGAATAAGACAAGAATTAAAATATAATAATAGATGGATATTTATGAAATCAAGAAAAATTCTTAACCTAAGAGATTACTATACAAATTTTTCCTATATATGATGGACAAGGGAGTAATATTTTTTTTGAGATTTGAGATACTTTTTTTGAACAATTATAAATCTTTGACTACTAAAATAATTTATCTGAATAATATAATTCTGGAAAATAGAAAATATCCTATTTTGATCATATGAGAAAATAATTAAAAACAAACTCGAAAGTTCAGACAGATAAACAAGAAAATCTTATTTGAGATTTAGTTAGCTTAGCTGGATAACCACGTACCACATTTTGTTGGGGGTCAGGAAACTTTAGCTACTTGAAATATAACCTGCAAATATACGTCAAAATAGAGTTTCCATTATTGTTTGACATGATCAAAGAAATTCCGCTATCTTGTTCTTCCCGATTTATACAGTATGTATAATCTTCTACTAGAACTATTTTAATTTCCGTTTGGATATTAATTGGAGTATGAAAAAAAAAGGACAACGTTTCTTACCGACCGAAAAAAAAGAAGTTGCTTAGTTGTACTAGTTGGGATGTTTGGATGTGTGGAAACAATTTGAAACTTATAAATCCGAATAGCTAGAAATTTACACTATACTGAACTAGTCTGTTACTTTAAGACAATAATTGACACGAGTATTTTTTCTTATTTATATTTTCACTAACAACTCAATGTGAGTTTTTCTTCGAAATCCCAAAATATGAAAGGTGGGTCAAGGAAAACGACATTATTAGATTATTACATATAATTTGCATGAGTTGACGAACCTCTTTTAAGTTTATACGTTCTTATTGTTTTTGCAAATGTTGCAGGATCATGTAGGGATGAATCATTCTTAAGAGCGTTCATAATGAATTCGATAATGTGAAGAAAAAAATCATTCACTGTGGATTAACTATCATATAATATATTATTTTAACGTCAAATATTTTAGTATATTCTACCATATTGTAATTTGGTAGCATGGTTGCGTTTTTACTATGAGATTTTCAGGATGTGGATATGGGAAACCATTTTGAGAAAAGACTTCTGACCCATGTGGTAGCATTCAAAAACATTGGAGCATTAGAAACTATTAAGGAGATAATAAATGAATTGGTGATGCTTCATTTTCACAGACTAGAATTATATATAAAAAGACAACTCAAGGTGAATGGTATTTCATGGAAAATCCTGATGTTTTTCTTTCTTTAAACAAACTCTGAAGGGGAATCTATTCATAAAAGAAACAAAAAAAGAACCGTGATTGAAAAGATGTTTTCTTTTGTGTTTGAGAAGTATAGAGTATACACCAGGGTATTCTCTTTTTCATATATTTTTTTGTTGATTCTTAAAATACAACTATATGTTGAACTTCAAGAAATTTGGGGTAAAAAAAGAGTCGAACCAAGTGTTTTAACAATGTGTATATTTCTGGTGGGTTCAACACACTATAGGATATAGTTCATGGTGCATCCACTTACCACCAACAAACAAATCTGGTTTGTTTGGTTTAATACTGGGAATGCACCTACTTATCTTGTTAGTGATGAGGTTTTTCTTATTTTATGTTGGAGAACGGTGTGATAAAAAAAGGGTATCACTCGTTGTCTTGGAATCTGTGTATAATACAATCATAAAAGGTGAAAGATTTTTGAAACTTTTCATTTAACTCTCACTCCAAAAAGACTTAAATTTTTAATATTATTATTTAAAAATAAATATCAGAAAAATTGTTGTAATAATATTCCTTAGCTTCACGAGTCATGCACGATATCTATTTTTATATTTTCTTTATAATTAATCATAAGATTCTACAATGAACTCTCATATTCTTAACTAAAAATAACTTGATTTAAAATCGAACACAAAAAAAAATCGAAAATCAAATCAAGATCAAATATCTAGATTGATCTTGATCGATCAAATACAAAAAAGAGACCAATATCAAACATCTAAATTGAAACAAGAGCACAATGAGACAAACCTTACATAAAAAAAATGAATCAAAGTTGAGAAGAAAAAAAAAAGAGTCATGGTTCTAGAGCTCCGAAGAAGATAAGTTTCGTATAATACACTCTACACAGAAATTTAACATATACAACCACCTTGTCTGAGATGTTAACATCTACAAACACCTCTACAAGAAATATATTTTGTTAATTTTTAAATTACAATATAACCTGTTAATGTTTTCTAGGTTGAAGCTGATGAGCATGATGGTTATCATGAGACAATTGAAGGGTATGCCTTTCAATTAAAGAATTGGGCAAACACTCACTTGCCTGAACATCAATGTGCCTTGTTACTGACAGGATATGACTTTGTTCCGGGTAGGAATACTCTATGATATATTTATATACCACTCACAAAATCTCTGCCGACGTTCTAATATATTTTTTAGCTTTGAGATACACTGTCTAAATGATCATCTTCGACTACTAAACCAATATATGCAATAATTTAAGAAAGTTCATATTGATAAATAATATATTTTCTTTCTTAAGATTTTGTTAGCTTAGATGGATCGTGCACATGTATTATCCATTTATATCAGTTGTATTCAAATTATATAAATTTCAAAATTTGTGTTCATGTGGACCACATACCACATTTTGTTGGTGGTCAGGAAACTTTAGGCACTTTGAAATGTGACCTACAAATGTATGCCAAAGTAGAGTTTTCATGATTGTTTGTTAGAATCACATAAATTCCCTTATCTTGTTCATATCGAAGATTACACGGTGTATTTGATGGTTTACTATAAAATATTTTAAATTCCGTCTAGAGACGATCTGAGTATAAGAAAAAAAGATCAAGTTGGTTGGGATAAAAAAAGCATATATAAGTTAGGTTTCAAAATGAAAAAAAAAAACATAAACTTCTTGGTTGTGTGAACTTGTTGGGAGGATTGGATGTTGGTGAAAACTGTTTGAAACTTATAATTAAGTCTGAATTGCTTGACATTTAAACTATAGCGAACCAGTCTGTTTACTTTAAGACAATAATTGACATGAAGCTTTTTCTTGGCTATATTTTCACTCTACAGGTCAGTGTGAGTTTTTCATCTGAATCCCAAAATATGAAAGAAGGTAAATCAAGGAAAACCACATCATTAGATTACTACATCTAATTAGGACGAGGATACACACATACACACAAGATAATACCAATAACAAGAAGGAATGATCGTCCAGTCACGAGCTTTTTTTACCACCCCATTATAAAAAGTATAAATGAACCTTTAATAAATTAACCTTTATTAGCATGTCCTAATTAAGGCTAAGAAAAATGTTGTTGATATTTGGAATCAAATTCGAACTTTTGACGCAATTCATACGTCTCCCAAACCCCAGGAGTCCAAAACCATACCAAACTACTAGTATTATTTCTGATCATTCGAGTTTCTTCATCTACCAAATGTCATTCCTTTCTCTTACAAATCCATTAGTACCTTACTTAAACATCATTAACAATGTCAAAAATCCGTGTTTTAAAACTCAAAACCTCTCTCTTGTCATTCAACTTAGATCCATATCCATCTACATCTCCTCCTCCTCTTTTTTTTTGAGCAAAGGGAAATTCACTGAAAGAAAGTGAGTATTACAGACACTCAGACCATAACACTCTCAAAAGCTCTCAACAGACACAAACAACTGAAGCAAAAAAAAAAAACAGAAAATAAGACAGACGCAAACTAAACTGACTATGGATCAATATAATTACTTTCTCTACTGAGAATTTCACTGATAATGTTTGGAGGTGAATCCCACCAATGCTGATTTCTTTAAGGTACTCCTGGCATGTTTTGCAAGCAAGTTTGTTGCATGGTTGCGATCCCTTCTTTTAAAAGACACTACGCACTGACTTAAGCCCCTAAGGACTTGTTGACACTCTAGAATAAGACTATGGTATTCCCAAGGAACACCAACTAAGTTACCTTTACATCCATTAATGACAGACAAGTTATCACTTTCCACTATGACTCTTTGATAATTCTGATCTTTAATCCAATGTAGAGCTTTCAAGAGTATCATAGCTTCAGCTTGCATCACATCTATGGATATGCTGAGAAGGCCATTTCCCCCACGAATCCTCATGTACAATTGCGAATGATTAGAGAAAATCCTGCCTTAGAGAAATCAGAATTCATAGAAACATCAATATTAATTTTAAGCCAGCCTCTAGGTGGTCTTTGCCAAAATTCTTTTTCCCTGACATTTTTTGGGTTTAAACAATTCCTAGTACTGATGTTATTATTAAAATAAAACCTAAGTTTTTGGATAACTTCCCTAGGATGATGGGTTTTGTTTTGGAAAACTCTATCACATCTAACTTTCCGCAATTGCCAAAGAATACAGGTAGCTGTGTTGGCTAGGTCAGGATTGTTAGCTTCTAAAGAATTTATATCTGAGAACCAAGAGCTTATCCATTGTTGTAGAGACTTGCTGTTATTTTTTGAGTGATGAAGAGCTGAGGACATTCCAAACCAAACCACATCAGCAAATTTACAGTTCAGAAGGAGATGAGAGCTTGATTCTTCTTCTTTGTTGCACATTGGACAAAGACTTTTTATATCTTTTATGTATGTGCCTAACTTCTTGTTGACTGGCAAGGGATCAAGGCTGCACTTCCATAACAATTGTTGTAGTCTGTAAGGTATATTCATGTGCCACAGCTTCAGGAAGTCTTGTTCTTTCATGTTGTGTGAAGAAGGAATTTGATTTTTGTTCTTGCTTAACTCCTTATAGACAGAATTTGCAGTGAAATTTCCACATATGTTAAGAGACCATCTTAGCTTATCTTGACCCTCCTCTGGTATTCTAACGAATTTTATTTTATGAGCCAGATTCTGATTGAAGATTTGATTGAGAAGGTTAACATTCCAGTTCTTTGAGATTTCATCAAAGAGCTCAGACACCTTGAGATCTTCATTGCCTTGGTTTGAATTCTTTGAGAGTTAAGAACATCACTGAGATCAGCTGACTTGTCTTTTTTACTTATCCAGTTATGCTTGAAGACTTTAACTGAACTGCCATCACCAATTTCACATATGTAGTGTTGTTTAACAATTTTTAGACCCTGTTGTATGTTGTTCCAAATCCAAGAGCTGTCTTTTTTTGGAGATATCATCCACTAAAGGATCCTTGTTTGGGAAGTATAAAGCCTTAAGCAATTGACCCCATTTTTATGTTGGGTTAGTTATCATCCTCCAAGCTAGCTTGGTAAGCATAGCTAGATTATACTTTTTTGAGTCTTTGAATCCCAGACCTCCATATCTCTTTGGCTTGCTCATATAAATCCATGAAATTGGGTAGAAGTACTTCTTGTTCTTATTATTCCAGAAATAGTTTCTCTGGATTCTGTTAATTCTATCATGAGTTTTATCTGGAAGAATAAAAACACTCATCTGGCACTGTGTAGTTGAGCTTAGTGGAGACTGGATTTGTGTACTTCTTCATGCCTGACTTGTAAGATTTCCTTGCCACCCCTGAAGCATATGTTGCATTTTTTCCACAACATAATCAGCATTTTGATCTCTGTTTCTTGAAACAATGAGATTAATTCCCAAATATTTTTCCTTAAGCTCTATTTCCTTCATATGAAACATTGAAGAAATATCTTTGGCATCTTGAGGTGTCACATTCTTGCTTAAGAATATATTTTACTTCCCTAAATTGACAATTTGGCCTGAAGATGAAGTGAATTTATGGATAATCTGTATGAGATTTTTGATTGCTTCCTTGCTAGCCTTAGTGAAAAGAATACAGTCATCTGCAAAAAACATATGAGAGATGGCTGTACAATCCTTTGACTTGGCTGGTTTAATTGGAATGATCAATTTTTCCTGAGCTGCCTTAGTGATCAATCTGCTGAAACCTTCCATGCATAATATGAATAAGTATGGAGAGATGGAATCACCTTGCCTCAGTCCTCTGGATGGGAAGATTTTTTCTGTGGGAGTACCATTTAGAAGTAGAGATATGGATGAAGTGCTTATGCAATGCTTGATGAGATCATACCATTTTGAAGAAAAACCCAACTGCTTCATGATTTGTATAAGGAAGTCCCACTCTATTCTATCAAAAGTTTTAGTCATATCTAGTTTAACTCCAACAATTCCTTGAGAAGTTCTTGTTTTCTTCATAAAATGGACCATTTCTTGTGCTATAATGACATTGTCTTGTATGTGTATTCCTGGAACATATGCTGCTTGCCATGGAGAAATCATTTTATGTCATAGTGGCTTGAGTCTTTTGGCTAGTATCTTGGTAATGATTTTATAGGATATATTACATAAACTAATCGGTCTCAACTCTTCAGGTTTGGTAACCACTTATTTTTTTGGAATCACAACTTGAAATGTTTCATTAACTTTAGAGGGAAAATCACCTGAGTTGAAAAAATCTTTAATAAGCTGAGTAACTTCTTCATTGACTGTATCCCATACTTGTCGATAAAATCCTGCTTGACAGCCATCTGGTCCAGGTGCTGCCCAGGAATTTGTAGAGAAAACTGCTTCCTTTATCTCTTTATCTGTTGGAGTTTGAATTAGAAGTTTGTTTTCTGCTTCTGTTATACATGGTTCAATCAACTGCATAATGTCTTCATCCATGGTATGAGTGGAAGAGGTGTAGAGATCATTGTAGTATTGAAACATAACTTGTTTTAGCTCTTCTCTGGTCGAAGTCCATTTCCCATATTTATTTTGTACGATGTCTATGTTGTTTCTTTTTGTTCTGTAGTTTGCCCTTGAATGAAAATATTTGTTGGTCCTGTCTTCAAACTTGATTTTATAGTCTCTTGCTTGTTGATAGCTGATTAGGTATCTTTTTTGTACACAGAGTTTATCTGATCTTCTAGATGCTTGATCTGGAACTTGTCTTGAATTCTGGCATTCTTTGCTTGTTGAAGTTTTCTCTGAGTTTTCTTTATCTCTGTTTTAACATTTCCAAAGACCTTATGATTCCATTCCTTAAGAGCTTCAGTTGTAGCTTCCAGTTTTTCCACCAAGTTCCCCTTGTCTTGTCCTGTGCTATTCTTCTGCCAACATTTTTGAATCACCTCCTTACATGTGGGATTTGTTAGCCAAACTTGATAAAATCTATTTGGCCTTTTTATTTTGTTTTCTGGAGCATGGGTATGAAGGAGAATTGGTGCATGATATGATCCATGAGGCAGTAGATTGTTTATGATAGAATTTTGAAATTTGGTAAACCATTCTGGGTTTGCTAAAGCTCTATCTATTTTGGTTTGGATATTTTGCTGTAGGTTTCTTTGGTTTGACCAGGTGAATGGGGATCCTGTGAATGGGATGTCTCTTAAGCCATGAGAATAAATTGTGTCATATACAAACTGATAAGAAGGAGAGGGATGAGTACAAAAACTTTTCTTTTCTGATCTATGAATAGTGATATTGAGATCTCCAAGGATGACCCATGGCATGGACATATTTTCTCCTAGTTTTTGTATGGAATTCCACTGACTCTGTCTGTTACTCTCTTTATGTGACCCATACATACATGTTAAGAACCAGCTGCAATATTTAACATTAGCATTGACAATCGCATTCATCATATTACTAGAAACATTGTCTATTTTAATTCCTAGACCATCTTTCCAAAGCAAAGCAATGCCCCCTGACCTTCCTATTGAGCTTTGACAATTGATATTTGGATATCCCAAATGCATTAAGAAATTTCTAGTTTTTCAGCTTTGTTTTTAGTTTCTGAGAGGAAGATAATATCAGGGTTATAATTGTATATACAATCTCTAAGATGTTGTCTAGTATTTTTTTGCGTATACCTTGAACATTCCAAGAAATATTTTTCATGACTATGCTATTTTGATTGCAGCTAGAATTAAGATTTTTTTGGGAGTAACCTGCGCAACTAACCAGGGAAAGATTGTTGTTAAAATTAAGAACAATGGGGATGCAATTCAGGCTAGATATGATATGTGAAGTAAAAATAATTAAATGATGTTGAAATTTAAGGTTTGAATCAAAATGTTGAATTATTGAAAAGAAAGATACCTGATCACTCTGCCATTCTTGGTTTCCCTGCTGTTGATTGACATAGTTGTCGCAATCTCCAAGTTCATTATTATACATTTGATTATAATAGGCTTCATAGTCCTCCAAATTTTGGCTACTTTCATGTTGCATCTGAGAGTCCTGATTGTCACCTTGTTGTGCATAGCTAGCCTGAGAGGAGCTTTCATATTCTCTATATCTCTTATTTCTCCTAGCATTTACTCATTCTTTCAAAAATCATAATTTTTCTTCTTCTTCATTTGTGGTATCTTACCTGATGGATTCATGTGGATAATCAAAGCAATCACTGCTTCAAAAAAACTAAATTTCAAAATCTCTTTAAAACAAGATTCAGTCCCAACCTTACTTTAAACTTATGGATTCGCCAAATACCACATCTCAAAACTCATTAATAAAGATCCATCACTACTTTTATCTAAACTTGACAAAACCTTGAAACCAAGGCTTGAATTTTTCAACATTAAAGTACTTTATGGAACTAACCTTGTCAAGTTCATTTATGCATACCCGTCATTTCTGAAATGTAGCTTACATAATAGGATTATCCCTTCATTTGGTACACAATAGCATTTGTCAGGCTACCGTGTAATCGTCAATGTTAAGTGGTGTTCGATACATCTTTGATTAACAGTGAATATTTTATGTTTTTCTTAATTAAAATAACTTGATGTAAAGTCGAACACAAAAATGAATCTAGATCAAACACATAAAATCTAAAATCAAATCAATCAAGTGTCCAAATTGGTCTTGATCAAATACAAAAAATTAATCAAGATCAAATATCTAAATTGAAACAATAGCATACATGCAACAAACACTGAATTGAAAAAAATAAAAAATAAAATTGAAAATTAAAATAAGTCCTCCAAATTGGTCTTGAGCTCCGAAGAAGATAAATTTAGTGTAATACACTCCTACACAAAAACTTAGCCTATACAACATAAAACGTTAACATCTACGAATATACATTAAATGTTATCCTTCACTTACAACTCACATAGTCTGATTGACGTTCTAATATTTTCAGATTTGAGAACACCATTTAAACGATCAAAAGTCTTTGACTACTACACCAATTTATACAAATAATATACTCCTAAAAGAAGAAAACGTCCTTTAGAAATGGGTGTTCATATGAGAAAATACTAAGAAGGTAATTCGGTAGTTCATAAAGATAAACAAAAAAATTATTTTTTCGATTCAATTAGCTTAGTTGGATCGTGCATATATATTTTCATTTATATTTGAAATGATAAATGTCAAAGTCTGCATTCATGTAAACCACATACCACATTTTGTTGGGGGTCAGGAAACTTGACCTACTTGAAATGTAACATGCAATTGTACGTCAAAGTGGAGTTTTCATGATTGTTTGTTACGAGCACACACATTTCTCTTGTTTTTTCCAAGATCACACAATATATATAATCCTATCCTGCCAACTATTTCAATTTCCAATTGGAGATGAATTTGAGTACGAAAAAAAAAGGATCAAGTTGTTTCTTGATAAAAAAAAAAAGCATCAGGTTGCTTAGTTGCACTTATTGGAAAGTTCCGGTGTAAGGATGCCGGTGGAGACTGTTAGAAAGCTATAAGTAAGAATAGCTTGACATTTACACTATCACGCACTTGCCTGTTTGCTTCTACAAACTAGTTGACATGAGAGTTAAACTTCTTTCTTGTTTATACTTTCATTGTACAGGTAAGTGCCAATTTTTAATCAGAATGTTGTAGGGTTTCAGCACCATTGTATAATCCATGTATTGTGCCTTAATTTTTCTTTTGGCATAACCTTCTTTTTTACAACAAAAATTTAAAGAGTAGTAGATATCTTTTAAATTTTTGTAACGTGTTTTGCTCTCGCTTTCTTCTTGGTTTGTCCTGATTAATGCAAGAGAAATGCTGTTGATATTGGGCACCAAAGCGATTCGAACTTCTGACCAAACCAAACCAAATCAACCAAAACCAAGCCAAGCCATTGACTAATTTCCAATATGAGATACTCTACTCTACCCATACTCTTCTGATTCTCTTCGGTTCACCTTATTGTTCTTCATCATCTACCCAAATGTCATTTCTTTCTCTTACAAACCCGGTACCAGTAGCATCTCAAATTAACATCATTAGCAATGTTGTTCATCTTTCAAAAACCCATGATTTATATTTTCATCAAACTCAAAATCCATATCTTTTCATTCAAGTTAAATCCATCTCCTTCTCCTCGTCCAGTATTTGTATTACTCATTCCTCCAAAAATCAGAACTCTTCTTGTTCTTCATTTGTAGTTTCTTACTTAATGGATTCATGTGGATTATCAATAGATGAAGCTATCACTGCTTCAAAAAAACTCAATTTCAAAACTATTATAAAACCAGATTCAATCCTAACCCTACTTGAAACTTATGGATTCAACAAACCCCACATTTCAAAACTCATCAATAAAGATCCATCACTACTTTTATTTAAACCTGATAAAACCCTTAAACCAAAGCTTGAATTTTTCAACACTAAAGGACTTTCTGGAATTGACCTTGCCAAGTTCATTTCTGCAAACCCATCAATTTTGAAATGTAGCTTACATAGTAAGATTATACCTTCATTTGGTATGCTCAATAACATTTGTCAGGCCGATGAACGTGTAATCTTGTTGTGAAGCGGGTGTTCGGTACTTCTTAGGATTGATTTGAATAAAAGTATGATGCTGAACATTGCGCTTTTGAGAAATGTAGGTGTGCCTGGTGAAAAAATCACTTGGTTTCTTGTATCCCAGCCAACAACGCTTACTGTTGGGAATATATGTTTTAAAAACATTATTAGTTTCCAAAAATTAGTGTCTCATTTAAATGGTGTAAATGTGATAATTATTCTCTCTCTTAAAGAATACATATTTTGTGTTAATGTCAAAACCGTTTTTTGTTGAACGAATTAATGATGCTAATTAACATCTTAATAATGTCTTTCATTTAATCCATATTTATTTATTCTTGGCTTTAAAAATAAAAGATTAGAATTTTTAGAATGAGATTTTTAGAAGAGTTGTTGAAACATTTTTTATAGAGAGAGTTTCTCTTTTATGTCTCTTGGGTTTTCAAAGAAAAATGAATTTTTGTGAGAAAGAAAAACAAGTGTGTGATCATCCTTGATTTTTATAAAAGTGTTTTTGAGCAAGAATGAAGTGTAGAAGTTTCACATCCTCTCACCGTGCAAGAGTGATTGTGTAAGATATTGAACTCGTCTGTTTTATCCTGGGGACGACGCGCCACTGAAGAACTGCTTGCACAATCTTGGGCAGAGCCGCGAAACGTCTTAAAGAAAGCGACCTAGTCCGCGACTCCGCCATAACAATGTTTTGTTATTTTTTTTATGATTGTTTTGCAGGCATAATTCAGCAATTGTTCCAACAATTTTAAGACGTTTATTCTGCCACATATATCAAAAGAAAACGATTGCTGAAACGCGATAAGTATCATTGTTTTATTTCATTTTATAGAACTATAATCGGTATAATTTTTCTTTGACGATTGAAAATGATGCTTGAGATTTTAGGTAACCTGATACCTAGAGTTAATTTTGTGTTATGGACTAGGATTGTAAAATGGTTGATTTTTTTCATGAATTTTTAGCATAGAAAAATATTGTTGAACATACACGAACGTTTTTGACATGTTATAGAGTTTTATGCGCATATCTTTAATGAAAAGGAATTGGGTCTTGAAATTTTAATCTAGTATATGAGACATCATGAGGATCATCCCTGTAAAATTTCATAATTTTTGGAGTATTTTACGAAACTGAATAATGTTGTTGAAAATTTCTGACGATTAGAGATTTAGTATTGATTAATTTAGTTTTTCTGATCTCTGTGCTGATATTTTTGGTTTGTGTGAAACATGAAACTTTTAAATCATGAACTTATCTTCGAAACCCATTTTGAAATTTCCTGTTTGGATTTTTAGATTGAGAGATGTAGTGATTTCAAAATCGTTGTGTACGTTTGTCCAAAATAGGAGATGATACTTGACATTAGAGATTAAAGATTGAGATGTAATAAATTATATTAAAATTCATGTTTTCATTTTGATTTTTATTACTTCATACTCTTGTTTTGGAAATGAAAAAGAAGATCATTGTTAGAGATTAAGCAAATGCACCACATGTGCTTGATAATATGCTTAGTGGAAAGTTATAACTATATGTTATAACTATATAACTTTGAATCTTTGTTTGAAACTTAAGAGAAACATGGAGTGCTATGTTTTATTTGATTTTCAAGTAATTATGTAAGTGCATACCTTACATATTTTTTTTGGTTTCAAATGCTCACATGTACATGATTGTGACAGGTGAAAATTCACTTACTTGAGGAAATTTTATTTTCTAATGAAATAAAAAATTGCGGGAGATTAATCGATGTGTGGAGCAGTGGAGTTGCTGATTTCTTTGTTAGTACGCAAAGAATGGACAACGGTTTAAAACCAATTGAGCTTTAAAAGCAATTGAGGTATGTTTGATGAACTATTTGTAGTTATTGTAGTGATCAAATAATGACATTATAAATTGAATAAATTGATTGTTCAATCTTAGAATAAATTTTAGGAAAACAAGATATTGAGAATTATTGTGTACGACAATAAACATGTGACTCATATAAGTTTGGAACTTGTGAGATGGAATTTTATACGAACCCAAAACCGAAATAATTAGAAACCTAGTCAAAACTAATGTGAATATCAACTCTCACCAAGAAATGAACATAATATTGATTATGAATTTATTTTTTATTCTTGCACGTCATTGTAAGGATATCAAATATTATTAACAATGCTTTTCAAGCTAAGTTAATGTAAATTGTGGATACGGTGAGAGGTTGGTATATATTGGTGCTTTACACCATGTTTGTTTTGATAGGTTATGGTTCAAAAGTTGAACCAAATCGTTTGAAAGAAAGTGGTGTTGATATATACTCACATCACTAGGATTTTCGGTATTGGTACGACCTCAAAGTTTACTTTGGGTAGAACAATCTTGTTAAAGATGTTCATACTTCCGAATGAGAAAGAATTCTAGTTTCCGCCTATCTTGTTATTTACAAGATTGAGATTAGAAATTTGTTGAGTTTGATCAATGCAATACTACAAATGATTTATGGATAAAACGTTTGAGCATAATATTGCAATTTTATCATAACATAAATTGGATTTTGAATATTTGAAATATGAGCATAATATTTGAAATATGAGATTTTGTCATGCTTTTGAAGAAATCAGTGAGTTAGTGATGAATATGAGAAAGTTATATTTTCTTATAAACTTGTTGAATTTTTGAATAACATGTATGTAATCTTACCTAACTCATAAAAGCATGTACCCTTTCAAATCTAACGCGGGTTGCATAAGTTTGAAATGAAATAAAATGTGGGAGAATTTTATAAAAACATGTGTGATGCTTTGAGTGGCCTGTATTGATATCAAATATGATACTTTGAGTAGTTAACTAGGTGATGTTGTCTTCACGAAAATTGTTTGAATTTTTATCCGCTATTTTGTGCAAAACGTTTTGGGTTTAGATCACTGGTTTATTAGTTTTTCACAATTTTTGGAATATTTGATATTGTTTTGAAATTCTTGTTTTAGTCAAAAATAGTGGGGGTTCCATATCCTATGCTTTAACACATTTGATTTAAATTAGAGGAACTAGAGAAATGAAGGTGACAAGTAATTCACTAAGAATGAACCTAGAAAAGCATATATAGTGAGACTAAATTTTAGTCATGAATATTTTGTTGCTTATAATTTGAAAGATAACTTCTTATAGAGAGTAACTTTGTTCTTCAAACTATTAAATCTTTGGCAAAAAGTTTTTATGATCCTATTGCTTTTAGACAAGCAAACAGAAAATTGTTGACTCTTACATTCATGTCGCTAAATAACTTACATGCTTGTTTGTTGATGTTGTTTCTACAATGTATGATTTGTTATAGTCATAAGTAGAAATATATACTTTTGTGTAAGTTAAGGATGAGAATCTATGTAAACCAAGCATGGAAAACTGTGTAGTTTCTACAATAAAAGAAATCATATAAGTTAGATAAGTTATCGTTTATATTCTGAAAAACAACTTTAAAGCAATTTATAAAATAAAAATTGTTTACTTGATTCATTCGAATGATTTCAGAATTGATGAAAGTGAAATGCACAATACTCTTTGTATTGTATGCATAAGTGATTTTTTGAATTTTTATTCTAACTTATAGGATGAAAATGAAATTGAGAACATGCTTAGTTTGCTATTTGACATGAAAGACTTGAGTGAAGATGATGTATATTTTTGAAATGAATTTTTTCTTTCTTTGGATCATTTTCATTTCAATGAAAATAGAATTTTTAAAAGAGACAGAAATATATATATAGTTTGACTGTAAACAAGTTTTCACTCATTTGGTTTAGTGCTAATGCTTTTGAGATTATGTGTGATTGCACTAGACATGAGTATGGTAGCTCAGTATGCTTCTTTGCTACGTGATTGACTATATACATAAGTATTTTTTGTAGTAGGGGTGTAATATATTGCTTCCATAGTGGGGGTTTTGTATTCAGTTTTGCCAATCCTAGTATGGAAAATTGGTAAAATATTGAGAAGGTTATGAGGTGTTTCAGACACATCATACGCCTAGAAATACACTATCTAAATGGTTACCACAATCCTTTAAGGATATTGCGAAGCTGATTGGGGACATCCTTTCAGTTGAATCCTTTAAGGGATGGAGCGATTCGATCCTCTAATAGATAGAGGAACAGACATATTAATCCAATGCGATAGTACCGCGGCTATTGCATGAATTGAGAATGTAACGACAACTATAGGAGTTAATTTTATGAGAATATGGATTATATAGTGTCTGAAACGAGTTTCCATTAGTCCTTTGACGAAAGGATTGATAAGAAGATGTGAATACATCTTAGGGATGAGGTTGATGCCCATTGAAATTGAGTCATCTATGATGGATACCCAACCTAGAAATAGGTTCAAAGGGACTAGACAAAGTCATAGGTGATATGGAGATGCGAGAATCATGCTTTTGAAGAATTCATCCCACGACATGACATCCTGAAACGAGTAAAGGCTGAGTTTAATTTTTAATTTTTAAATTTTTAAACTCTTAATGATGTTTATATCTCTATTTAGAGTGAGGTACATTCAGGAGTACTCTTGATAGACTCACCTACATGAATGTGAAAGTGTGGCCGCTTTCTATGAGAATATGGGTAGTTCTCTAGATCATTCATTAAACTGGGATACAAGCGCAGGGTCATAATGTGCTGGCTTTAGACTTTACACTAGTATAGTCGTGTGTGTTAAGCAATCTTTTTATCTCATAGAGTTCAAGACTTATGTTCACTCTATGGTTATATTTTAAGAGAGCCTATTAACACTACGTAAAGGTTCAAGTCGCGAGACACCTTTGCTTATGCACAACTCTATACGTTCTTGCTCAATGTTTTGAAAAATATAAGTGGGGGATTGTTGGGAATATATTTTTTAGAAACATTATTAGTTTCCAAAAATTAGTGTCTCATTTAAATGGTGTAAATGTGATAATTATTCTCTCTCTTAAAGAATAAATATTTTGTGTTAATGTCAAAACCGTTTTTTGTTGAACGAATTAATGATGCTAATTAACATCTTAATAATGTCTTTCATTTAATACATATTTATTTATTCTTGGCTTTAAAAACAAAAGATTAGAATTTTTAGAATGATATTTTTAGAAGAGTTGTTGAAACATTTTTTATAGAGAGAGTTTCTCTTTTATGTCTCTTGGGTTTTCAAAGAAAAATGAAATTTTGTGAGAAAGAAAAACAAGTGTGTGATCATCCTTGATTTTTCTAAAAGTGTTTCTGAGCAAGAATGAAGTGTAGAAGTTTCACATCCTCTCACCATGCAAGAGTGATTTTGTAAGAGATTGAAATCGACTGTTTTATCTTGGGGACAACGCGCCACTGAAGAACTTCTTGCACAATCTTGGGAAGAGCCGCGAAACGTCTTAAAGAAAGCGACCTAGTCTGCGACTTAGCCATAACAATGTTTTGTTTGTTTTTTTATGATTATTTTGCAGGCATAATTCAGTAATTGTTCCAACACTTATTATTACGCATGTTCGGTTTACTGGAATTGTAGAAAAGGTTAAGGAAATGGGGTTTGATCCTTTAGAAAGTTCATTTCTTCATGACCTGCAAGGCTGACAGCAAGGAAATCAACCTGGGAAGCAAAATTGAATGTGTTTAGGAGGTTGGGGTTGTCGGAAGGCGAAATTCGCAGTGCAATTAAGAAACAACCAATGTGTATGAGGGTGTCTGAGAAGAAGATAGTGTTGGTAATGGATTATCTTGTGAATCAAATGGATTATAGTGCATTAGTTATTGCTAAATTTCCACAAATACTTACTTATAGCTTGGAGAAAAGGATTGTGCCGAGGTGTTGTGTTAGCCAGATTTTGATCTCCAAGGGTCTGGTTAAGTATCAAATTCCCCTGACTTCACTTTTAATAATGGCTGAGAAGGCGTTTGTGGAGAAGTTTGTGATCAAGTTTGAGAAAGAAGCTCCGGAACTATTGCAGGTGTACCCCAGGTCAGTTAAATCTTAAGTTACAAGATAATGTAGATTGTCTCAATTAGTCAAGTTAAGTTTCACCTTTTATTGTTAGACTAAATGAGTAACATGATACATTTTGATTTATATAGAGTAAAATTAAGATTTTTTTATCTTTATGAGAATATAACAAAGGAATTGTTAGCTGTTTTTTACACTATCAAACCTTATAATCCAAGAAAGGGAAAATTCTACATTTCAGTTATCCTGATTTTTTGGATATAGACAACCTTGATTGCATAATAACTGTCTCTTTAGTGTTTTTTCATCAAAGCGCTCTCACAGTAATGCACATCTAGAAAACAGAAACAGTAAACTAAGGTAATTGACAAAGATAAACGATGAGAACTCTAGATTGAAGCTATAAGAACGAAGACAAGGAGTTTCTAGGATAAACCTAACTCACTTGTATAATCAATAGATTATAATCGTGTGAAACTATAATAAAAGTCTTCCCTCTTTGGACGACCTAACAACCTATTTATACTAGAAAGAAAAATACTAGAAAGAAACCTAAATAGGGAAAACTAATACTTGGACATAGATGCCCTTTCTTAAGAGACAAACTAGCAAAACGTATCCTAAAATAAAGAAACTCTACAGAGACATATTATGCCCCTGCATCAACCACCCCAGCTTGAAAATAAGGTCGGCTCCGACAAGAATGCTGCGGCGGCTTAAACATATACTTGGGGGTGACGTCGTTTCAGTTCTTCTTTTGTTATCCATGTACTACTCTTAGTTGTTTTTCCAAGACATTTTACTAAGAACTGTCGATACGGATTTCCACGTCGGGATCTTGTTTCCTTCACGTCAAGTACCTCTTGAATCACATCAGGTGGGTTGTTGTTCAAATTTTGTTGCACCGGCTTCTGATCACCTGATGTATCACCATCATCTCCATCGAACCCATAATAGTCATACAAGTCAGCAACATTGAAAATGGGACTTATTTGTAAGTCATCAGGTAACTCGAGAACATAAGCATTGGAACTGATCTTCTTCACTATCTTATATGGACCCACCTTCCTTGAAGCCAACTTATGATATATTCCCCTAGGAAACCTTTCTTTTCGCATGAACACCATCAACATCTCACCCTCCTGAAATTCTTTATGCTTGCGATTAGCATTAGCTGCATTCATGTAGTGTTCTTTACTCTTGTTAATAATTGCTCTCACATCTTGGTGTATACTCTTTATATGGTCAGCATAAGCTTCACCTTCGCTGCAGATTTGGGTATCCAACGGAAGAGGTACTAGGTCTACAACATGTTGCGGATGAAAACCATATGCTACCTCAAAAGGTGTTCTCTTAGTCGTACGACTAACTGAGTTGTTATATGCAAACTCGGCTTGAGATAAAACCTGATCCCAACTCTTAATATGATCTCCCACTAAGCTTCTTAGTAAATTTCCCAAGCTTCGGTTCACTACTTCCGTCTGTCCATCAGTTTGAGGGTGGGAAGTTGTAGAATAACATAAATCAGTTCCTAACTTCTTCCATAGAGTCCTCCAAAAATGACCCAGAAACTTGACATCACGATCAGACACAATAGAATAAGGGACTCCATGTAAATTTACCACCTCGTTAAACAAAAGAGACGCAATATTGGAAGCATAAGCAGTCTTAGAGCAAGGAATAAAGTGAGCCATCTTAGAGAATCTATCTACCACAACAAATATTGAATCGTGTTGTCTTGAAGTCTTCGGCAATCCTAGCACAAATTCCATACTAAGGTGTACCCAAGGAGAGTGTGGAACTGGCAATGGAGTATACAATACAGTATTTTGGGACTTCCCCTTTGCGAATTGGCATACTCGACACCTCTTGATCAATGTTTCAAAATACTTGTCCATTGAAGGCCAATAATAACGACTCTTTACAGCTTTTAGGGTCTTGTCTCGTCCCTAATGTCCTTCTAACCCTCCACCATGAAGCTCTCGGAAAATATTCTCTTTTAAGGAACCAACAGGAATGCATAAACGGTTTCCACGAAAGATATATCCATCATGAAGTACAAAAGGTATACCTGATGTTGTTGGAGACGTACTTAGCTGTTGTACTACCAGACCAAAATAAGGGTCAGCAGCATACTGATCCTTAATCACCTCAAAACCGACTACACGAGCCTGCATTGATGTCACCAACACATGTTGACGACTAGAGCATCAGCTACCTTGTTCATTGCTCCAGATTTATGATTTAGGGAAAATGTAAACTCCTCAAGATAGTCAATCCACTTTGCATGTCTAGGCTTCAGTTTCTTTTGAGATTGTAGATAGCGCAAAGCCTCGTGATCTGAGTAGACCACAAAATCTTTATGGACTAGATAATGTCTCCAATGCTGTAAAGCACGAACCAACGCATAAAATTCCAGATCATAAGTAGAATACTTTCGTTTAGCTTCAATTAGCTTCTCGCGGAAGAATGCCACAGGTCTGCCTTCTTGGCTCAAGACCGCTCCAATCCCCACATTAGAAGCATCATATTCCACCACGAATAGCTTCTCAAAATATGGCAGAACCAAAACTGGAGCCTCAGTTATTAGTTTTTTAATCTTCTCAAATGCGATTGATGCTTCTTTTGTCCACCGAAAAGTTTTCCCTTTCAGACACTCAGTTATAGGGCTCATAATAGTACTAAACCCTTTATAAACCTACGATAGAAGGTAGCTAAACCATGAAAACTACGCACATCAGTCACACATTGAGGTATAGGCCAGTCCACAGTCGCTTTCTCTTTCATAGGATCAGCCTTTAAACCACTAGCAGAAATAATATATCCCAAAATTCTACTTCTTCGCGCAAAATGGGCATTTCTTAATATTGAGATATAATGTTTCCTTCAAAAGAACCTCCATCAATTGTTTTAGATGAACTAGGTGTTACTCCTTGGTATGACTATACACCAGAATATCATCGAAGTAAACTACTACAAATGAACCAATGAAAGGACGTAATACCTCTGTCATCATTCGCATGAATGTACTGGGAGCATTAGAAAGGCCGAAAGGCATTACAAGCCATTCATAGAGGTCATCCGGTGTTTTAAACGCAGTTTTCCATTCATCCCCACTGCGAATACGTATTTGATGATATCCACTTCGGAAGTCTAACTTCGAGAAAAACTTAGCACCAGCCAACATGTTCAACATATCCTCCAACCTAGGTATAGGAAACCTATACTTGATGGTGATCTTGTTGATTGCTCGGCTGTCTATGCACATTCACCAAGAACCATCTTTCTCGGGAGTCAATAAGGCTGGTACAACACACAAACTTTTGTTCTCCTTGACCAAACCCTTGTTCAATAACTCCTCTACTTGTCTTCGTATCTCCAATCGATGTGCAAGAGGCATCCTATACGCTTCCAAGTTAGGTAGCGCAGATCCTGGCGCCAAGTCAATGGCATGTTGTATGTCCCTCATTGGAGGCAGCATATTCGGTAGCTCTCTAGGCGCAAGTTCTTCGAAAAGTTTCAACAATTCAGTGATTTCAGAAGGTTGTTCATGACTTTCCAGGACAATATCAGATGTTGATTTACACATTAGCGCATAGATCACACCAGTTTCTTTGCATTCATTCTGAAACTGTTTACAAGTTAATAAACTTGTTGACTGCCCCTTCTCTTCTCTTCCACCTTGCACGTCTTCTTCCTTCATAGGATGCAACGTCATCTTATTTCCGTTACACACGAAACTGTAAGTATTAGCTTCAGTCAAGTGGGTCATCTTCTTATCAAACAACCAAGGTCTGCCTAATAGTATGTGACAAGCATCCATAGGTGCAACATCACACCACACTTCATCTTCAAAATTGCCAATAGAAAACTTCACTAAGCATCTTTTCGTGATAGGTACTGCGTTTCTTTTCTTAAACCAAGCAATCTTATATGGGTGAGGGTGTTTCTTGGTTAACAGACTTAGCTTGTCTACAACTTCTTGAGAAACTATATTCTCACAACTTCCATCATCTAAAATCAGTTTGAAAACCTTACCACCACAGAAAACTTGTGTGCGAAAAATACTCTTTCGACGCCAATCTTCCTCCTCGTCATCAACCCTAGGACACATAAGAATTCTGCGGACAACCAGATTCTCCCCTCTCACTGACATCAAGTCTTCCTCTTCACCCTCCGATTCATCATACTTAGGGTCTCCAAACCATCCTTCGTCACTACCATCTTCAATGAAATTAACCCGCTTTTGTGGACAAGTGTAAGTCATACGATCATCTCCTCCACATGTATAACACTTGGCCACCAAACGAGTGCCGACTTTGGGCACTCCGCTTGCAGTTGGAGTTGTTGTTGAGGTGCTGGCCCCTTCTTTGCTCTTGTTACTCCAAACTGATGCTTTTGGTGCAGTTCTACTCCAGTTGGATGTGGCTTTCATTCGGCTCGCAGAGTTTCGGTTCTTTGAACGTTGATTCACTCTCTCCTCTGCCTTCAGAGCAAATTGATAAGCATCTACCAGGTTGGTAACCCGTAGGAGACCAAACTCTTCTCGAATTCCTATGTTTAGACCCAGGATATATCTTGCTGCAAGTTGTTCGAGTGTCTCATTCAATCCAACTCTTAAATAAATATTATAGAACTCTGTTGTATACTCCTCAACACTTAGTGCACGTTGACGAAAGTTATAAAACTTTTCATACAACGTTACCAAATAATCAGGTGGAAGAAATTGCTTCCGCAACTTCTGTTTCATGTGATCCCATGACCTGATTTTCTCTTTGCCTTGCCTTGTACGCTGTTCTTCCAGCTTTTTCCACCATTGCAAAGCCATTCCCTTCAGCTTCAACTTTACAAACAACACCTTCCGATCTTCAGCTATAGGCTTCCATTCGAAGTAGTTCTCTATGCTAGTTTCCCAATCTAGGAAATCTTCCGCGTGCATCCTTCCAGACATATCACTCACTTCAACCTTCACGCCACCAGAATTCAAATCCAGGGCTTTAACCAACCTATCTTCCAATCTGTCATGATGTGGACCATGAACAACACGATCATGAAAAGGATTTTCATCTTCGTCGCGTTCATCTTCTTCAGATAAACCTTCAGGTGAATCCAAAGGGTTGGGTCGGCCCTCTGGTCTCTCCATACGGGCTTCGGCACGTTCTCGTCGCTCTAGGGTTTGCAACGCTGCGACATGCCTTCCATCAAGGTTCTAAACTCGTTAATATCATTGTTTCCACCTCTACCTCCACCTCTACCTCTAACTCGAAGTCTACCTGCCATAGTAGTTAGCTAGGGTTTGGGTTTGTTTTGTTCTAGCGCCAATTAATGCACAGCTAGAAAACAGAAACAATAAACTAAGGTAATTGACAAAGATAAACGATGAGAATTCTAGATTGAAGCAATAAGAACGAAGATAAGGAGTTTCTAGGATAAACCTAACTCACTTGTATAATCAATAGATTATAATCGTATGAAAATATAATAAAAGTCTGCCCTCTTTGGACGACCTAGCAACCTATTTATACTAGAAAGAAACCTAAATAGGGAAAACTAACTCTTGGACAGAGATGCCCTTTCTTAAGAGACAAACTAGCAAAATGTATCCTAAAATAAAGAAACTCTACAGAGACATATTATGCCCCTGCATCACACAGACAATTTACATCTAGCTTTTACACTGGTATTATGTGCATTCAAGACTTTAGACACATGCAAAGAATTCAAACAGGCTGTCTTTGGCGTTCCTTAATTTTTATGCTTCGTATAACATAAGAAGAAGACACTCTTGGATTCAGATTAGGGATCAAACGGGATGTGAAATTGGGCATATTTTATAATGCCATCAGTTTGGGCATTTTTGCATTGTTTTGATCTTTATTTCTTGATGTCGTCTTAATTCTATGGCAAGTAGTAGTGTACTTGAACATAGCTTTCTCTAATTGCTCTGCTTGAAATTTGAGGACTCGTTTACTTGAAAATTTTAATTGAATGGCCATGAAGTACACTAGGAAGAGTCCCCATTTTGAAGGAGTGTGGGATAAAATGAAGACTTCGCATGATTTTCTCATGTCTTGAACCTGAGCAGTCTCTATAAGAACCTTCAGGGACATATGTGGGACTCCTGAATGGCTGACTGAGTTAAAATATTAAGGTCTGCATTTGGTAATGAATAACCAAAACTAGTTTTGTTTAGTTTTTAAAGATCTAGTTAAGCTTCAATGCATTTTTTCTTTACATTCAGAATCAAGATAATTTTACATTCTTGTTCAAACCTGATCAGTACCAATGAGATTTGGTGGTTTATCATTGTTGTCATCCGCTGTAATCAGCAAAATTGATCACTTAACACATTTCTGTTGAGTCATTTCTTTTTGTATTCATATTTGCATCACTGTTGTAGTATTGACTCATTCCTTATCCAAAATTTGGCCTCCATTTGTGTCGAATTCACCATTCAGTTCCTAGACTTTACCTGCAAAAGTTTTGTCCCTGGAAATTTCTGTAATACTAGAATCCCTTTCTTAATCCTAAATTTCTGGAACCGTCCCAAAGGTATAAAAATCTAGCATTCTTGCGGTGGTTTTTTCTGTTGTAGTAGCTTAGGATCAGATGGTAATACAACACAATTACACCTGCGTTCCTTTTATATTCTTTGCCCGTTTTTTCATAGTCCCAATTCATTGAAATGTTGTTGGGGGCATAAATTTATTTCAGAGGGTCTAAACTCCAACTTCCTTATGCTTATTCCCAATATCGAAGGTGGTAAAAAATCTTTACAATTTCAGACCCATTGGTCTAAGTAATTTCTGTTTTAAAGTATTCACCAGAATCATTACTTCCAGGTTTGGTCTTCTAATGGACAAGCTTGTTTCTACTCAACAAGGTGTATCCATGAAAAGATATTTTTAGCTTCTGAGCTTGTAAGATGACTGTTCAACTGGATATTACACAAGCCTATGATACTTTAAGTTGGGAGTTCAGTCTTGAAGTCTTGATGCAATTTGGTCTCTCAAGTGGATTAAGGTTTTGACCATACGCATCCTAAAATTTTTGCGAATAAACAGCTGCTCCGCTAATAAAACAGGGTTTATCTTTGGCTGATGGAGTTGTTTAAAACTGCAAAAATTTGTATCATGTTAAACGGAGGTCCAGTGGGTTATTTTGGTATGGAAAGAGGCTTAAAGCAGGGGGAGATCCTCTTTCCCCTGTTATATTTGTGATAGCTGAAGATGTTTTGAGCAGAAAGTTAACTCAGTTGGTGGAGAATGGTAATATTCAGCGGCCTATTGTCTCCAGAAAAGGTATTCCTCCTACCCACTTATTTTTTGCTGTTGAGATTTTCATTTTTCTAAATGGAAAGAGAAAAGGTCTGGATTGTGTAATGAAACTTCTTATGGATTTCCAGCAACCTTCTGGTCAGTAGTGAGCAGAGAAAGCTGATACTTTGTGGATTGTGTTATAAATGACAGAAGAAGATATGTTGCAAGCAGCTTACATATGGACTTAGCTTCTTTTCCAAGTACATTGGAGTAGTACGTATGCCGGGTAAAGTTAAATCTAATCACGTGTGGCCTATGTGGAAATGTTGCAAGAGAAATTAGCAAACTGGAAGGTAATAAGCTAGCTTTCCAGGATAGAGGGACTCTCGTAAATTCGTTTTAAGTAACGTTTGTGTATTTAATATGGCTGTTTATAGATGGCCAAAGAGTATCGTTTTTGAGTGTCAAGGTCATAAGAAACTTCTTTGGTCAGGGATGCTGATGCTAAGAAGATCACACTTTGAAATTGGAGATAGTCTCTGTATGTGATATTCTTCCCATGAGCTGTTGATTTTGAAACATTTTGGGATTGAAAGCAGAATAGTTAAGGTTATAAGGCCGTCGGATGCAAGTTTAACCTTCCTCCTGCATACGTTGATCTTGTTTACTGCGATGGAGCCACGAGAGGAAATCCTGGTATTGCAGGATATGGCTTTGTTGTCAGAAATAGTACTACTACTGGAGGTTTCCTACTGTAGAGTCTGGTGGTTTGGGTGCGGCGACTAACTTTCTTGCTGAAGTTGGGTCTGTTATTAATGCTCCTGAGTGACTTACTAGAATGGCCTTCTGAAAACTCTTCTAGATTTAGATGATTTGTTTGCTTAGTAGTCGTCTGTGACTTTACTTTTAGTTGTTTTAGTTCTAACTTTTTGTGTTTCCCTCTTTTGTAACTTCATTTGGTGCTCGCGCTTAATAAAATTTGTCTTTTGAGAAAAAAAAGAATCGTAATCTCAATTCAGGAAGAAAGTTTCTTTTCGATTTGCAGTACTGCTATAGCTTGTGATTTTCAAGTCACACTGTGAAGTTGTTTGTATTTAGAGATCAATGAAAAACGCCCATTTAAAAGGTTCTGTGTTTGGATGCCCTTCATAGTTTTTCTAAGTCTGGTGTGTTTTAGAATGGTTAATTGCATTGTTCAACTTATGTTGTGATTCAAGTAACTTGTGTCTGTCAGTCTTATCCAGATTTAGAGAACAAAATATGGGTGCTACTGGCACCTAGTCAACAGAACATAAGAAGAGTCTTAGCACTCCAGAGGATTATACAAATTTCAAAGTTTAAAGATCAAAGTGCACACCTTCAAGTATCAAAATTCTGAAAGAATTTGGTTCATCTGCGCACTGGCGATGCATAGAGTTTATAAACGAGCGGTTAAACAATAGCGAGTGACTCGATGTATTGATGGGCGTAAAACCACCTGTAATGAAGTGATTCCTCCCCAATAGGATTTGGCGACAAATTATGTGTTGTTATGAAACTCATGTCCTTAAACTTGTAGCAAATAATCTTACCAGGTATATGGATTACTAGATTTGATTCTTCTTCTTTATCTTCTTCTCGAACAAGCAAGATTGAGAATTCCACTCCATGCAAAGATCTTAAAATGAGAAAATTGTTATCGTCAAATTTATGTGGAAATATCTCCGGATATAAAACTATAAGATTTCCAATATCGACTTTGTACTTTACGTTCCAGCACCTGTAATTGTTGTCCATTTCCAGTATCTCAAAACATGTTGAATAGTGATTGTAAATTGGTATAAGATGCAAACAACCCTTGTATGCACCAAAATACCCAATCCTCCTGTCATACCCTTCATCAATATCCGGTGTTGGCGGCACTGGCATTTCCATTAGTAGTTCCTGTTCCATATCAAAATAACCAAAAGAGTTACTTAAGCTAATCCACTTGCCAAACTTTGTTGCATTGATCCAGTGCAATGAGCCATTCCAGAACACACCAGACCTGCGGAACGAATCATTATGTCCACGGAAAGGTTTTCCGGAGACCTTCCAGGTAGCAGTTTGCAAATCAAAAATCTCAATCTGGAGTTGGTCTTTGCCAACCTCCCAAACAAAGACAACTTTGTAATGAGGTGATATAAGTGGATTGAAAGCTACGCTCACACTGCGAACCGAAACTAAACTGTTCGGCTGATGCTCAAATTTAAGTATGCTTTTGTACCGGTTTGTGGATGGATTGTAGATGTAATAGGTTTCGTCACTTGTAGGCGCACATCTAAAGCTGCTACAACAGATAAGTCCATTACATGATCCATCAATCTTTAAACCTGGTGCATCATTCACAAAATTGAGAAATTTTAAAGGCACACCACCATTGACTTTCTTACCATCCAGTCTGATAAATTCATATGCGAAGTTGTCAGCATAAGACAATTTCAGCAAGAATAATCCTGGACTTGAAAGGCGTGCTTGGATTGTGTACTTACGAATGAACAATGGATCTGAAATGAGAGAGGACCAACCTTTTGATACACATTTGAAAACAATAAGAGATCTTACCGGCAAATACAACAATATAGGTATTAAAAGATCATTATTGTTCGCAATAACAGATGCAGATGGTGATGAAATCTTATCACTGATGCGTGGAAGTTTACGAGAACATGAAGCCATCTTGAAATGAAAGAATTCTTTGGAGAATAGTAAAGGGTTAGGAGTCTTAGGGCTCCTCCCTGTTGTATTTGTTTAACAATGAATTGAAATTTAAAAAAGAAAAAGTCATGGAGAAAAATTCCGTATTGTATTGGGGATATATAGTAGTAGGGTGGATTAATTCCCTGATATGAAAATGTTAGAAACAGGACTTTCTGCGGGTGACCTGGGATATATGCAGTGGATTCCCTGTGCCCTCCCTTCCTGGGAGGTCTTGGGTCGATTCCCATTAGCAGCAAAGGTTGTATGGTAGTACGGAAGGGGTTTAGGCAAGTTGCTTGCCGGTGGGGATGGCCCAATTGGCTAGGTGGGACCAACACAGTTGCTAATGATTGTGGAACTATACGGCTAGCCACGACAGGAATGTTAAAGTGGCAAATTTTTTGTTTTTCACGAGATATGAGTCGTTATTCAAAAAGGCATTGGAGCGCAGCTTGTTGCTAGGCTTCCAACTAATTTTTTTTTGTAATCTTTTCATTCACTAGTGATTTTTATTACAAATTTTCTCTTCTATACTTTAAATATTGAACTTGAAGAAAGATATATTAAAATTTTAAACTGGGTGCCTAGCTCCTCGAGACGAAGGGATTGGCGCCTAGCCTCGCCTAGCGCCTAATACACCATAGGTTAGGAGTTTTAGTTTGCTAAACGTAACAACTTCAGAGAACAAAATTACGGTTAGCAAACTGGACATACTTAATCGTGACTGGTTCTGCAAACTTAATTTTTCTACTTATTTCAATAAATCAGCCCATTTCAAACACAAAACAGGGAAAAAACAGAAGAGTTGTATCGAATCAAAACATAACAACACCATTGGGTGCGGTCAAAGAACAACCAAATCAATATCATTTTATCAAATTTGATTCTTTCTTATCAAAATCCTCTCTCTTAATAAACCATCAAACGAAAAACCAAAACAAATTCATCAAACAAAATTGAAATCAAAATCATCAAAAAAGAAATCTAAAGAAAAATTAATCAACAATCATCGACAAAGCAAATCAAAAAATCATAAACAAAAACAGATTTGTTTCATACCAACAGAAAATGGTTACACCACAAGAAAGATTAGCAGAACAATAAGAGGAGTAATTGAAGATCAAAGTATGTACTCCTTCACCCACAACAAAAAGGAAGAAAAACATTGTTACTCCTTCAACAACATCAAAAAGAAAAAAAAAAAGATTATTACTCCCGAATCAATAACTAAAAGGAAGAAAACAATTTTACCAAAAAAAAAAAATACAACGAAAATTTCGCTCTTGTACATATCATACTTAAATAAGCGTCAGTACATATCAATACGTATTTTTGGATACTTAGTGTGGATAATCCAACAATACATAATGATATGTACTACGTAAAAAATAGTTGAATAATGATTAGTACATATTAATATGTACTGTTAGATACTTAGGCTACATATAAGCTAGGTATATATATATCAATATGTATTACCATGCAAATGAGAAAAAGAAGTAAAAATAGTATGTATTTGACAATAAATATTGACATGTCCTAATGGAAAAAATTGTCTTTTTACGGTATATATCAACATGCACAGTTGGATAGGGTGTATTAGGTACATATCAATATGTATTTTGGTTTTCGATGCTCGAATACCAACAATATGTTTTTAGTGAACAAATAACCTTATTGATTAGACAGGTAATTAATATGAAGAATACGAAATAAAATACAAAAGGACCTGTAAAAACCACTAGGAGGTTATACAGATATGGTTTTACGGGATTGTATGTTCTTGTGAAAAAATTAAGAATGAAGACCTGAAATTGACCAGTGCACAGTTGCAAATGATAAGTAATCGAGGTGTTATGCGGGAACTTATTCTTGATTTTTTGGTACAAGAAATTTGATGAAAATAATTGGTTGAAGAATGAAGCATTGTCACTAAACTGTTACGTTGTTATAGGAAAGGCAGAGTGCCAAACGATCTTACATTTTGTAATAAATGGAACAACACATGTTATGACTCCACACCGGGGATTCATTCTTGGGATGCCAAGAATGACTAAAGGAGAATACGAAGGTCGGTCCCTCACAAGAAAAGGTGGATGGCGTCATGCAGAATTCTTCAAAAAGAATTTTCATATTGTGTAAAAGAATGACGAGAACGATGATTCAAAAAGCAATCTTGTACCTGAAGTGACTCAACGTAATGTAAAATTAGTCTCAAAAGATGATAAAAAAAATTGACCAAAGATGCATTTAGCTTGACTGAAAAGTACATTGGTTATGTTGAGAATGTTGAGGATGCAAAGAAGGTATCATGGCCATATACATTTTAACTTAGAGAAAGAACTCAATGATAATGTGTTTAAAGTAGAGGTTGTGTTGGATATTTTTTGGTAATATCTTCTTCACTTTAAATTCTTTCTAATTTCATGTATGTTAGAACATTACTCGGTTGAACCCACCAACCGTTGGTATGTCAAGTTTGGTTGTCATTGTTAGTTCAAAAACTCAGAGATACTTGATTTGATTCCTAGAGTCAACTTTGTTAGGCTACACTAGGAACATATCAATGTTGAATCTTGCTCTTGTTATTCATGAAGAACCTTGTTAGAGCATAGCTCGATCGAACTCGCAATTTTTGCTACCTCAAGCTTGTTGTCAATGTTAGATGTAGAAAGCTATATATTGATTTTCAGTATACTAAAGTCAAGTCTCGGACTAGGGTTAGAGCATGGTATTTGAGTGTCAGACATCATAGAATAACCCTCGAATATTGAAGAGTAAAGGACAAACGGAGATGTTTGCGAGAATTCATTAACAAAGACGTAGGTGAAGACTGACATATCATATTTACTCATGAATATATATATATATATATATATCATTTTATCTTATGAGATGATGTCGCATGATTTTAGTAGATTCAATATTGCAAAGAAAAAATTTCGAGTTCAAGCTTGTCTTGTTTAAACTCTCGGAATATGATTCAAGCACTGCATGTTCAGAACAATCTATTATTCATGAACTATTTATTTTAAGTTGATCATTTGAAAATTGCCCAAGAAATAGTACATATTGTCTATGGATATTGTGAAAGTTTCAAATTAATTATGAGAGCTACGAACTAGTTGGCGCAAGGTACACACTTGTTGTGTTACCAAAATTACAGTATGAATTCCAAATATTTGTAGAGTTTTCCAAACCCGGTCTGGGTGCCCTATACTATAAAGTTAAGGAGTTGGATAAGTTTGCATACCCGGGTTGCATTGCAAACCACTATTCACTGACTTCACGAACTACCAAGGTTTTCAAACTCGCGAACCCTTAGAGTTCTTTTTTCACGAACTTCTTATGTTTGGAAACCCATTAGGTATGTCGCTCACGAACTTTCAAGGTCCGCGAACCCTTTGGTTATGTTTCGTGAACTGATGTATGTGAACCTACGTAGTCCGATTTTAGCAAAAGGTCACGAACTATACTGTGATGTTCGCCTTCGCTAAGATTTTCATAAACACTTCTAAGACAACGTTATTCACAAAATATCTTTTAGCTTGTGGATTATTAATTATTTTTGAGTGTAATTGAACAATATCGCTTATGCTTATAAGGTCAAAGGTTACTTAGCCACTACGGATCATCATTTTGCATGGTTCCAGAACCTTGGAACATAATGCATATTATTCTATGTAATTTCAAGGAAGCCATTCACATGCTTACATGATTTTCCTAACAAGCATTTCATCTAAAATAGGAAAGTGTTTGTTTGAATTCTAAGATACCTGACTTGAATTCAAAACTACTTTGATCCTTGAAAATATTTATAGAGAGACTCTTGCAGTAGGTTATTCTTAATCCCTACCATGCATGTTCCCTAATTGCATAACTAGAGTTGTTCTCTATAACCTAGGTTCTTTGTGAACTGTATTTTAGGTTATGGCTTGAAGACTTCACTTAGGGATTCGTGAAGCCCGGTCAGCCTATCTTTACCTAATAGTTCTTGTGAAAAAGCGGGGCTCTAACAACACCACCCAATATTTCGCTTAGCAATCTGTATGGACTAACTCCGAAATACTTTGCTAGAGAATCAACTAGACAATCATACTCAATCTAGATAAAAGTATCTCAAGGAGTTAATATCTCTCTCTTGATTTGATTTTTACTCAAGCTAAAAACAATAGCGAGTCTTTATCAAATACAAGGAATAACTTGGACGGTACCAAAGACCAATGTCCAAGTGTTAATCAATGAAATCAACAACCACAAGGTCGGATCTCTAATCGATTAAACTTTAACGCACAACCTGTATTATTTCAATTATAAAGATAAACAATATAATGAGGAAAATGAAATAACACAGACACCAGAAATTTTGTTAACGAGGAAACCGCAAATGCAGAAAAACCCCGGGACCTAGTCCAGATTGAATACACACTGTATTAAGCCGCTACAGACACTAGCCTACTCCAAGATAACTTCGGATTGGACTATAGTTGAACCCCAATCAGTTTCCCACTAATTCAAGGTACAGTTGTACTCCTACGCCTCTGATCCCAGCATGATACTGCGCGCTTGATTCCCTTAGCTGATCTCACCCACAACCAAGAGTTGCTGCAACCCAAAATCGCAGACTTGATAATAAACAAATCTGTCTCACACAGAAAAGTCTATCAAAGGATAAATATTTCTCCCACAGAAAAACCCTAGGTTTTTGTTCCGTCTTAAGATATGAAATCAAGGGGAACATGAACAATTGATAATCCGGTCTTATATTCCCGAAGAACAACCTAGATTAATCAATCACCTCTCAACAGTCTTACTTGAATACACAAGAGGACGTCGAGGAATCACAAACAGTGAGACGAAGATGTTTGTGACTTCTTTATCTTGCCTATCGGACAACTCTCACGATATCAAGCCAATCAAAGATTTTACTCGTACGATAGAAGATGCAAGATCAGATCACACAACTACGATAAAAGTAGTATCGGTCTGGCTTCACAATCCCAATGAAGTCTCGTTAACCTGGTTTTAGAGAAGAAAACCAAAGGTTAGAGGAGAATCGACTCTAGCGAGAGCACTAGTATCACACAGACGTGTGGGGATTGGTTTTACCCAATGCTAGACCAATCCTAGATGTCTCCTATATATAGTCTTCAAATCAGGGTTTTGCCTTAGTTACAAAGCAATCAATATTCAACGTCAGATGAAAACCTGATTTAGATTCAAGCTAATATTTCTCAACCGTTAGATCGAAAACTTAGCTTGTCACACACACTTGAGATATACGTTTACTGGTTTGTGAAAACCGTGCCCAAACGTGTACGTGTATGTTGGTTCAACATAGTAACCCAAAAGGTCAACCATATGAGCATTTCATATTAACCTTGTTATTCTTCACCATAACTAGTTCAATTGACTCAAATGAACTAGTTAGAGAGTTGTTCAATTGCTATGAGATCTTATGTAACTACACAAGACACAATTGAAACAAAGATGATTCAATTCGATTGAATCGTCTCATGAACTTTATAGCCACGGTTTGCATACTGCATTCCTTAGTAATTTAAGTTTCATGTTCAGAGAACATCTTTAGATCATAACCCCCTCAAGTACGCAAAAAAGTTCGCGGACTTAAGACAACCGGCAGAGTTTTCCAAACTCAGCAGAAAATCTCGGCAAGGAGACTTCCGCCAGTTCGCGGACTAGGTTCGCGGACTGAGTTCTCAGAATAAACACGCAAACGAGTTTTTGGAAAATTACAGCAGAAATTCTCGGCAAGAGAACTTCCGTCAGTTCGCGGACTGAGTTCGAAAACTGAGTTCGCGGAATTGGCAAAGCCAATTCCTCCGGTTTCTCTCAATCAACAAAGTTCGCAAACTTCGGATTAAGGAATAAGATTTATGCACATATGTGTTTCCACACAATGCTTATATCCATCATTGGTTATATAGACCTAAACTCGCATTCCAACCATTGAAACATTCTTAGAGGACGTTATATAGTTGTTACACTATTTCTCGTCAAAGCGATTTTCAAAGTGATTGAAACATTATGACTTTCATCATTAGGTGAAGATAAAACCGATCAAAGCGAAACGCTTTACCAACACATGATTTCGAGATATAGATAGGCGAGATATACTTGGCTCGAAATATCAAATGTGTATGATCCATTCTATATAGAATACGACTTTTGTGTCATAAGAAGTAGGAAATAGAAGAGATAGACTTTTGAGTGATAGATAAGTTCAAGTCTCCACATACCTTTTTGTTGATGAAGTTCCACGGTTCCTTGAGTAGATCTTCGTCGTTGTATGATTAATCGCCATGAAGTCCTTGAGCTCAACTACACTTTTCTATCCTAGTACGAGACTTAGCTATGTAGACTAGAAATCAAGAGTCATAGTTTTGATCACTAATATTGACAAACATGCTTGAGATAGCAACGCATGCGAGGTCGACCGAGCTATGCTCTAACAATCTCCCCCTTTGTCAATTTTAGTGACAAGACTATTAATACATATGGAATACAAAAAAGATAAACTTTAGTGGCTCATATTCCATAGTCTATTCTTCAACGTTCCCTGAAATCTTCGTCCTTCCAAGTACTCCAGTGATCCCCAAAGGTTGTAAGTTTAGCATCACCGTTGTTGAAGATCTGTAGCTATAACAATGAGATAAATCGAGATTCTCGATCATTATTATACAGTGACATAGTATTATTATGTAACATAAAAGTCCAATTGCATCACGACTTTAACAATAATACTACAGTGATATGTATCACTCCCCCTTAGTCAATACTCCATCTCACATGGAAACCACTCCTCCTTACACACTGATCCGAAAACCATATGTATATGTAGTAGAACTACACATTAATTCTCCCCCTTTTTGTCAATAAAATTGGCAAAGGTACAAGAACGGGTTCCTAATGAAATTTCCGAGAAGAGACGTTTCATAGACTAAAAGAAAAAATACATACCAACTTAATTTAGATGCAATCATAAAGCCGAAGCTAAATGCATTCATCAAGGAGTTTTAAGATACAAGATAACCCCTATAAAATTTCATAGCCGCACACCCCGCAAGATATTACCATTAAGCACAAGTTCAAAAGAACTCTCCCCCATTTGATGTCATTCTCGAGAGAACAACAAGAACGACCTTAATTTCGAAGGAAAAGAAGGATTTTTAATTGGACACCAAAAACCATAGTTAAATGATTTTCTATATCCAAAACTCAATCAAATTAATCACAAGTAAACCCATGATTAATTTAATTGGAATACGCAACTAAATCAAACCACAAAAGTGATCAATTTAATTGTTTGTGCTCAACATAAGTAAGCTTACGGAGCTAAGACTAAGGTAACCATACGGAAATGACTAACTTAATCGTTCACATACTCAACATAAGGAAAACCTTACGGAATATACGACTACATCAACCAATAGAACATAGTTAGTATAGCCGTTCATATACTCAACACAAGAACTTGTGGAGTATATGAAAACTCAACTAGACTAATTACAAGAGAACCTATAATTAATCTAATTGTAATACAAACAACCAAACTAATCACGAAATTAATCAATTTAATTGTCAAAAGTTTTGCTCGACAAAAGAAGACTTTCGGAGCAAATAACTAAATAACCAACCAAGATGATTAATTTAGTTCATAATGCTCAACATATAGCATCTTATGGAACAACCAACAAAGCCAATAAGAATAATTTACTTAGTTGTATCGTGCTCAACATAAGACACACAATGGAGCCTTCACGGTAATACAAAAACAATGGATCAAAGAAGATCAACACCGCGGAATACATACAAGGATCTATTCTATCTTTCCATCACTATTTTCATAATGACATAATAGACTTTATCATTGTCACGCAAAAGATTTTACCTATTTTCCATCAAATAAATGACTGCATACGTATAACTTTTGTATTTGTCAAAAGTCCATTCGTCATTTCTGAAAAAGCGGGGGTCTAACAACACCACCCAATATTTCGCTAAGCAATCTGTATGGACTAACTCCGAAATACTTTGCTAGAGAATCAATTAGACAGTCAGACGTAATCTAGATAAAAGTATCTCAAGGAGTTAATATCTCTCTCTTGATTTGATTTTTATTCAAGCTAAAATCAATAGCGAGTCTTTATCAAATACAAGGAATAACTTGGACGGTACCAAAGACCAATATCCTAGGATCCACTAGTGGAAAATGGGTGTTTAACAACCCACTTCAGAGACCCTCATTGACTGTAGTCATCTCGTTGACCAAACATAGTTGTCTCTGATATAATAAAAAAATGCAAAACATCTGAGAGCTTAATAAACAGTCTCTGAATAAAAAAAATTATTTACCATTTTATCCCTCAGGGAACTACTGATTCAGCGACCTCTAATCATAGTCTGGGGATTGAAACTAATTGATCTAACGGCTGGGATTAAGATGCCTATCTCTTTATTAAAACCATAAAAAGGTTATCCATTACTTTCTCTTCTCTCCTCGCATGCCTTCACTATTTTTCTCTGGTTTCTCCGCCTTCACCGCTACCATCACCACCACAGGCAATAGATCAGCATCCTCCACTTCCATCACCACCACAACCATACCTACTGCTTCATCTTCTCGATTGATTTTTGTATGCTCAAAATCAACGAAACACACAAAACCCCTTAAAAACAAATCTGTATAGACTCTCACTTCACAAATTGAAACTCACTGTTAGAAATCAAAGCTTTATCTAAACCCATATCTGAACTAAAACCCATGTATCAGAAGAAATCAAGAGGAAGCTTTCTAACCCTAAATTTATAGTTGTTTTGTTCTTGAAATCATCAGGCTAATATCAATTGCTCTTGAAATCATCAGGGTAATGTCAATCTTGTTCTTCTTTCATAAATCAAACCCTAATTTCATAAAGGAAACCTGTAGATTTCAAATTATGTTTATATTTGGAATAAAATCAGAGATTTTATTTTAGGGGGTTTGTTAGGGTTTCATTAAATTGTGGTTGTAGAATTTTAATTATTTTTTTTCCCGAATTGGTATCAAAATTCTTGGATTGGGTTTGAGTTTATGCAGACGAAACTGTTTAATTAGGGGTTTTTTTTTTTTGGAACTGTATCAAGTAATATTTGGCTTTGCAATTTAAGACATGGTTTGATTTTGTGGATAAGGATTTTGTTGTCAGTTAATGGTTTATTTTTTCTTGATTTGCAGAGGGAGTATTATTGGTTTTTGATTACCGTCAATTGAGTTTTTGAGGACTTATTTGAATCTACCATCTGAGATTGTGCCTAATACTTTGAAGAAATCTGCTCAAACTGGTAGAGCAGCATATGGTGATCATCCTAGGTAAGATTTGTTAATGTTTTTCTCCTCTTATTTGATTTTTGATTGTTATTTGTGTTTTTAGGGTTTAATTTGTTGTTGTTATTGTGGTGTAATTAGGCGCAATTACGAAGGTGGTGACAGACCAAGATTTAGTGACAACTAAGGTGGATGTTGTGGTGGACCAAGAGGGGGACCACCAGGGGAGTTTGGAGCAGATAAATCTGGTGCTCCAGCTGAGCATCAACCATAATTTAAGGTTCAAATCTAGTCCCTTAGTTATAAATGAACTGTTAATGGCTTCATTGCTTTATTTTAGCAGAATAAGAGAAGAAATGAATTTTGTTGATCATATTCTCTTGTTTGTCACTGATTTGTAATGCCTGAATTGTTCATGCATCTTGTCTTGTTGGTTACTGATATGTAATTCCTGATATGATTTTGGTATGTGTTACGAGTTCATGTGTTAGACATGTTTGCTGAGCAGAAAACCGTGATATATTTAGTAATGTTGTGAGTTGGATCATGTCATTTATTTGCACATTGTATTCAGTAGTTTACGGAATTTAGGAAAAAAAAGCCTTGTTACTTTGTTAGATTTCTTTGTTGCGAAGTTAGTTCCATTATCTGCGATGCTAACTGGTTGAGACTTTCAATATTTTTTGTAATTTTCTAATTCATTATTTGTGAGAGATCTAACTACAGAAGCATGTGCCGAGTTAGCTTCACTGCCCATTTTAGTGAACTGGTAATCTCATTGATCTTTATGAGAGTTTGGATGAGACCTCCTGTTTTTTGTTGCTTTATTGACTTTGCTTTCAAATCACTGATCGCGTACAAAGTAATTTTAATCTTTTCGGCTCATGGTCCCGTTATTGTTAAATGATATTCTGATTGTTTCTGAAAGATAATTCTTGGGTAATCAAGTTTATTTGATGGTAATTTTTATTGAGCTACATAATTTCAGAATTTTGGATGATTCTGTTACTCATTATAATTATATTGCATGAATTCTATTAGTCAATACTGTAAGTTTTATATGTTAACAGTAATTGGATATAACATGAGTGATCATGAATTCGTTACTATTTTGTTAGTCAACCATGATTGTTTATTTAGTTCATTTTTTGTTTTAGGAGATGGCGCTGCAGGCTCAGGTGGTGGTGGTGGCGCTGGATTTGGCGCTGGCGCGGCAGGCTCAGGTCTTTCTTAAGTGGAAGATTGTTTCTTTTATGCTCTATCGAATAATGAGGTTTAGCGTTAGCCTTAACCACATAATGGATGTTAGATATTTAAGTTTGAATAAAGCTGCTCAAACTGGTGGAGAACCTAAGGTAAGAAAATGATATTGTCTTCTTTGAAAGGTCTAAAAGGTGGAGCACCAGGAGAAAGGTCTGGTTACTTTAACAGCAGTTATCAACTTCAGATAGCTTCTCTTTTATTTTCTTGCTTAGGTTTAGCTGTAATAGTTTAGATTTGTTGATTTATGCTGGACTGCATGAGTAACAACTAATAAGTATGATATTAATAATGTTAAGATAAAATTTGTTTATCCAAATTAATCTCATCTGTGGGGTATCGCCATGGATCTCACAATCGTTTCTATCTAATGATTTTTGTTTTATCTTTTGGTAGTGAAGTTGGATAAAAAAAATTGGGGAGCAATTACGATTAGAAAGGTTGAAGAACAGAGCTTGGAAAACTCGTATTTGTGCTCTTGAGGATATGAGATCTCCAACAACTCAGAACTCTCGCAGTAGAAACTGTCTATTCTATGAATGATAATCGTCAGGTAGTATTCAATTCTTATGGTTTACTGCTTGCTGCAAAAACTAGTTCATTTTCTTCCTCACTTAGTTGTAACACACCATGAGATTATGTTTTTCAGTTTGCATGTAAGGGCAAACTCCATGGCAGTCCATCAAGTCTGTTTTGATTCAACCTGTTCTGTATGGCTTGTATTCCATTTCCCCTTCGAGTGTCTAATAGAAACTACAATTAAATATGAAGAAGATCTTCAACCTGGTTTTAGGCAGATTAGATCACTAAAACTGTTATGTGAGGGATAATTTATAATATGACAAACAATGCGAAGACTATGATAATTCTTTTTATATTTATATCGTTATTGAAGAGGTCTTATTTGACTTAAATACCAGTAAGATTAATTCAGATTCAGACATTTCAGCTGATCTGAATCTGAATTTTTTTTATATTATAATTCAAATCTACGACCAGTATCGCGGGTCAGCATCTAGTTACTGTAAGAAACGGTCTCTGTTCAGAGACCTACGCAATAAGGGTCGTGCAGTTAAAAAACGCTTTATAAACGACCCATTCAGAGAACCCTAGAACAGGTCGTTTAACTCGTATATATGACGTGTCCTGGCGGTTGCAGAGTTGTTGTTTTCCATTAGTGATCAATCAATATCAATCAACAACCAAAGGTTGGATTTCCAATGGATGATCACGAACGCACAACTTGTATTATTTAAATTATATAAAATATAATGCGGAAAAGAAATAACACAGACACCAGAAGTTTTGTTAACGAGGAAACCGCAAATGCTGAAAAACCCCGGGACCTAGTCCAGATTGAATACACACTGTATTAAGCCGCTACAGACACTAGCCTACTCCAAGCTAACTTCGGACTGGACTATAGTTGAACCCCAATCAGTCTCCCACCGATCCAAGTTAAAGTTGTACTCCTAAGCATTTGATCCCAGCAGGATACTGCGCACTTGATTCCCTTGGCTTATCTCACCCACAACCAAGAGTTGCTGCAACCCAAAATCACAGACTTGATAATAAAAAAATCTGTCTCACACAAAAAAGTCTATCAAAGGATAAATCTGTCTCCCACAGATAAACCTTATGTTTTGTGCCGTCTTAAGATACGAAATCAAGGTGAACAAGAACCAATTGATAATCCGATGTTATATTCCCGAAGAACAGCCTAGATTAATCAATCACCTCTCTATAATCCTTGCTGACTACACAGGCGGTTTGTCGAGGAATCACAAATAGTGAGACGAAGATGTTTGTGACTTCTTTATCTTGCCTATCGGAGAACTCTCACGATCTCAAGCCAATCAAAGATTGTACTTGTACGATAAAACATGCAAGATCAGATCACACAACTACGATAAAAGTAGTATCGGTCTGGTTTCACAATCCCAATGAAGTCTTTAAGTCGTTAACCTGGTTTTAGAGAAGAAAACCAAAGGTTAAAGGAGAATATACTCTAGCGAATGCACTAATATCACACAGACGTGTGGGGATTAGTTTTGCACAATGCTAGATGTCTCCTTTATATTGCCTTCAAATCAGGGTTTTGCCTTAGTTACAAAGCAATCCATATTCTCCGTTAGATGAAAACCTGATTTAGATTCAAGATAATATTTCTCAACCGTTAGATCGAAAACTTAGCTTGTCACAAACACTTGGGTAGACGTTTACTAGGTTTGTGAAAACCATGCCCAAACGTGTACGTGTATGTTGGTTCAACATAGTAACCCAAAAGGTTAACCATATGAGCATTTCATATTAACCTTGTTCTTCCTCACCATAACTAGTTCAATTGACTCAAATGAACTAGTTAAAGAGTTGTTCAATTGCTATGAGATCTTATGTAACTACACAAGACACAATTGAAACAAAAATGATTCGATTGAATCGGCTCATGAGATTTATAGCCACGGTTTGCATAAAGCATTCCTTTGTAATTTAAGTTTCATGTTCAGAGCACATCTTTAGATCATAACCTCTTAAGCTCACAAACAAGTTCGCGGACTTAAGACAACCGGTGGAGTTTTCCAAACTCAGCGGAAAATCTCGGCAAAGAGACTTTCGCCAGTTCGCGGACTAGGTTCGCGGACTTACACGCAAACGAGTTTTTGGAAAATCCCAGCAGAAATTCTCGCTACAAGAACTTCCGTCAGTTCTCGGACTGGGTTCTCGGACTTGGCAAAGCCAATTCCTCCGGTTTCTCTCAATCAACAAAGTTCGAAAACTTCGGATTAAGGAATACATGGTTATGTAATCTAAACTTTCATTCCAATCATTGAGACATTCTCAGAGGATGTTATATAGCCGTTATTCACAGACTGTTTCACGTCAGAGCAATTCTCAAAGTAATTGAAACTTTTCATGACTTTCGTCACTAGGTGAAGATAAACTTGATCAAAGCGAAACTCTTTACCAACACATGATTTCTATATATAGATAGGCGAGATATACTCTGCTCGAAATATCAAATGTGTATGATCCAGTCTATATAGCATATGAATTTTGTCTCATAAGAAGTAGGAGATAGAAGAGATAGACTTTTGAGTGATAGATAAGTTCAATTCTCCACATATCTTTTTGTTGATGAAGTTCCACGGTTCCTTGAGTAGATCTTCATCGTTGTATGATGGATCGTCATGAAGTCCTTGAGCTCAACTACACTTTTCTATCCTAGTCTGAGACTTAGCTATGTAGGATAGAAATCAAGACTTAGAGTTTTGATCACTAGCATTGACAAACATGCTTGAGATAGCAACGCATGCGAGGTCGACTGAGCTATGCTCTAACAATCTCCCCCTTTGTCAATTTTAGTGACAAAACTATTAATCCATATGGAATACAAAAAATATAAACTTTACTGGCTCCTATTCCATAGTTTAATCTTCAACGTTCCCTGAAATCTTCGTCCTTCCAAGTACTCCAATAATCCCAAAGGTTGTAAGTTTAGCATCACCGTTGTTGAATATTCGTAGCTATAACAATGAGAGAAATCGAGATTCTCGATCATTATTATACAGTGTCATAGTATTATTATGTAACATCAAAGTCCAATTGTATCATGAATTTAACAATAATACTATGGTGATATGTATCACTCCCCCTTAGTCAGTACTCCATCTCGATCATGGAAACCACTCCCCCATTACACAATGATCCAAAAACCATATGTATTTGTAGTGTGAACTACAATATTTCTCCCCCTTTTTGTCAATAAAATTGGCAAAGGTAAAAGAACGGGATCATAATGAAATTTACACAAGTGACATTTCATAGACTAAAATAAAAATACATACCAACTTAATTTAGATGCAATCATAAAGCCGAAGCTAAATTCATCAAGGAGTTTTAAGACACAAGATAACCCCTATAAAATTCCACAGCCGCACACCCCGCAAGATATTACCATTAAGCACAAGTTCAAAAAAACTCTCCCTCATTTGATGTCATTCCCCAAAGAACAACAAGAGCGACCTTAATTTCGAAAGAAAAGAAGGATTTTGAAGCACAATAGAGATAAAAAAAAATGACAACAATCCTATAGAAACTGAATTTGGAATGTACCTACTGGAATTTCAGACTCAATTGCCCAAAAGATAAGAATAACTATAGGGGCAAGAATCATCGAAACGATTTAATGAACCAAAACAACACCAATAGACTGCCTCAAGTGTTGAAAAGTTGCAGTGTCTAAGGGTTTGGTGAGAATATCAGCCAATTGTTGTTCGAAAGGCACAAATTCCATACCAATGATACCATTTTTATAAAGATCACGAATAAAATGGTATCTTATGTCAATGTGCTTTGTTCTTGAGTTCTCAACAGGATTCTCAGTAATTCGAATCGCACTGGAGTTCTCACAAAAGATCTTCAGTATTCCAGTATCAACTCCATAATCAGCAAGCATTTGTTTCATCCATAGGAGTTGAGTACAACATGATCCGGCAGCAATGTATTCTGCTTCACATGTAGACAGGGATTGAGAGTTTTGCTTCTTGTTATGCCACGCTACAAGATTGAGACCCACATAGTAGAAGTCCCCTGATGTACTTTTTATGTCTTCTACACATCCTGCCCAATCAGCATCAGAATAAGCAGAAAGGTCAGTATTAGTACCAAAAGTGTATGAAAGACCATACCCAACAGTGTGATTTATATATCGTATGATTCTTTTTGCAGCTGCAAGATGAGATTCTCTTGGATCCGCCTGAAACCTGGCACAACAACCAACACTGAAGAAAATATCAGGTCTAGTAGTTGTAAGATACAAAAGGCTACCTATAATGGCTTGATATAGTTTTTGATCCACTTTTGCTCCTTTCTCATCCCTGTGTAATTTTCCAGTAGTAGGCATGGGAGTCAGCTTAGGAGACGACTTATCCAGACCGAATCTTGACACAAGATTTCGTGCGTACTTCTCCTGGGATAAGTAAATCCCCTCCTTATGTTTTTGAATCTGTAATCCAAAGAAGTATCTTAATTCACCAACATTGCTCATTTCAAATTCTTTAGCAAGAGAGACTTGAAAGTCTTTTGCGAATTTCTCAGAAGTTGATCCATAGATGATATCATCTACATAGATTTGAGCAATTACAACATCTTTCCCACTCCATTTGGTAAATAATATTTTATCAGCTCCTCCTTTTGAAAATCCTTTTCTAATAAGAGAGGTAGTAAGTTTATCAAACCAGGCTCTTGGTGCTTGCTTCAATCCGTATAATGCCTTCTTGAGCTTCAGCTCATGATCTGGGAAATCAAGATTTTCGAATCCCTTAGGTTGAGTAACAAAGACTTCCTCTTTTAGAATTCCATTCAGGAACGCTGATTTTATGTCCATCTGAAACAACTTAACCTTGAGAAAGCAGGCATGGGCCAATAAAAGTCGAATGGACTCAAGACATGCCACAGGAGCAAAGGTTTCGTCAAAATCAATTCCTTCAATCTTTGAATATCCTTGAGCGACAAGTCTAGCTTTATTTCTGAAAATTGTACCAAATTCATCAGACTTGTTCTTGAATATCCATTTGGTACCGACAATATTGACATTTGGAGGACAAGGTACACGTTCCCAGACATTTTTTCTTTCAAATTGATTTAACTCTTCATGCATCGCATTGACCCAAAAAGGATCTTTCAGAGCTTCATCAATATTCCTTGGTTCCACTTGCGAAAGATAACAACCAAAATTGCATATATTTTGAAGTTGACCCCTTGTTTTGGTTGTAGAATCCCTTCCCCCAATGATATTGTTGGGGTCATGATTCCTTTGAACCCATAGATTTCATGGAGGGACACGTTCTTGTTCATCAGGAATGGCTTGATCAGTGCTCTTCTCCTCGTCACTAGAAATGTCAGGATCGGTAACAGTTGGGATAACTTCAACTGATTCTGGAATTTCTTTGACTTCCTCAATTGTCTTTGTTGGAGGAAACTCAGCAGGAGAACTATCTTGACGAAAATTACTAATGTCGTCGATGATAACATTAGCAGATTCCATCATGACTTGTGTTCTGAGATTAAAAACTCGAAAATCACGACTATCAGACGCATAGCTAAGAAAGATACCTTCGTCACTTTTGGTGTCGAATTTCCCTCTCTGTTCTCGATCTTTCAGAATATAGCACTTACTTCCAAACACCCTGAGATAGTGTAGGTTAGGTTTCCTTCCATACCATAACTCATAAGGAGTGTTAAGGGTTTTAGACTTCAAATACACACGGTTGATCAAGTAGCATGCTGTAAAGACAGCTTCTCCCCAAAATCTTAAAGGTAAGTTTTTGTTGTGGAGCATTACCCTTGCCATTTCCTGGATGTTCCTATTCTTTCTTTCAGCAACTCCATTAGCTTGAGGAGTAATAAGTGGTGAGTATTGTTGAATGATCCCCAGTTCGTCACAGAATTCAAATACCTTGGTTCTTTGAATTCAGTGCCACGATCGCTTCTAATTTTCTTTAGTTTGCGACCTTGTTCATTCTGGATTATTTTAACAATAATCTTGAATTCACCAAGGGTTTCATTCTTATGGGATAGGAATGCAACCCAAGTAAATCTGGTGTAATCATCTACCATAACTAAAGCATACTTCTTACCGGAAAACGTAGGTTGTTGAATTGGTCCGAAGAGATCCATATGAATTAAATCAAGTGGAGATTTAGTGAGGATATCTCGAGATGATTTGTGGTGAACTTTTGTTTGCTTGCACCTTCAATCTTTGCATTGATTTTGGGAATGCCTCTAACAAGTTATTTGTAAATGATCTTAGTTAGAAGGCGATAATTGATGTGACCAAAACGCTCATGCCAAAGATGTGTAGATTCCACCTTAGTCAAATTGCAGCGGTTGCTAAACTGAGTATCAAGAAGATAACAGTTGTTTTTACCACGAGTTACTTGGAAAAATCACTATCCCAGATTTGCCAACAATGTCACATCCATTCGTATTGAAGATAACTCGATGGCCCTTGTCTCAAATTTGACTAATAGAAAGAAGATTAGCAGTCATACCTTTAACGTATACCACATCATGGATTTCTGGAACACCGGGTGGCTTGATCGTTCCCTTTTTGCTGATGTAGCAACAACTTCCATATCCGAATGTTACAGGTCCTCCTTCATAGTCAAAGACGAAACAAACCACGTAAGGTCTCATGTCATGTGCCGGCTACATCTACTATCAAGAAACCATTGAAAGTGAGATGTGGATCTTAAAGCAAAGGCACCCATACTACTAGTACTTCTCGATTTAGAGTTTCCTGGTAGTGTTGTATGAGCTTTTAGAGAATCATACAGTTGTTTAGCTTTCTTACAAAGATTACTTGCAACGTTAAGAATCTTTTGAAAAGACATACATGCTTGTTGTATATGATCGGATGGATCACAACATGAGTCTATGCTTTGAAGATTGTCTGACTGGTTCCTTGTCATATCAGTTTTCTCAACATCCTGTCGTTGATTACTATCTGACTTATGACATTTTTTGAGAGAGGAACAACTGAGATTTTTCAAATTCTCAAAGGGAGTATTTCCAGATATCAAATCCTTAAGAACTTCAATTTCTGCAACAAGACCACGGTTTATTCGGATTTTTTCATCCAACCCTTTTTGAAGAGATATCAGTTTGTCAGACCTTTTCTTACGGTTGTTTTTTACACCTGGTGAAGCGTCAATTGAGACTTTACGGTCCATATATTCAGATCGCCACAAACACAGACTTTTGAGGTCTTTAACGTGTTTGCCTGCTCTGATACCAATTGAAAAGCGGGGGTCTAACAACACCACCCAATATTTCGCTTAGCAATTTGTATGGACTAACTCCGAAATACTTTGCTAGAGAATCAACTAGACAGTCAGACTTAATCTAGATAAAAGTATCTCAAGGAGTTAATATCTATCTCTTGATTTGATTTTTACTCAAGCTAAAATCAATAGCGAGTCTTTATCAAATACAAGGAATAACTTGGACGGTACCAAAGACCAATATCCAAGGATCAATCAATATCAATCAACAACCAAAGGTTGGATTTCCAATTGATGATCACGAACGCACATCCTGTATTTTTTCAATTATATAAAATATAATGCGGAAAAGAAATAACACAGACACCAGAAGTTTTATTAACGAGGAAACCGCAAATGCAGAAAAACCCCGGGACCTAGTCCAGATTGAATAAACACTGTATTAAGCCGCTACAAACACTAGCCTACTCCAAGCTAACTTCGTACTGGACTATAGTTGAACCCTAATCAGTCTCCCACCGATCCAAGGTACAGTTGTACTCATACGCCTCTGATCTCAACAGGATACTGCGCACTTGATTCCCTTAGCTGATCTCACCCACAACTAAGAGTTGCTGCAACCCAAAATCGCAGACTTGATAATAAACAAATCTGTCTCACACAGAAAAGTCTATCAAAGGATAAATCTGTCTCCCACAGATGAACCCTAGGTTTTGTTCCGTCTTAAGATATGAAATCAAGGTGAACAGGAACCAATTGATAATCCGGTCTTATATTCCCGAAGAACAGCCTAGATTAATCAATCACCTCTCTACAATCCTTCCTGACTACACAGGCGGTTTGTCGAGGAATCACAAACAGTGAGACGAAGATGTTTGTGACTTATTTATCTTTCCTATCGGAGAACTCTCATGATCTCAAGCCAATCAAAGATTGTACTCGTACGATAGAAGATGCAAGATTAGATCACACAACTACGATAAAAGTAGTATCGGTCTGGATTCACAATCCCAATGAAGTCTTTAAGTCGTTAACCTGGTTTTAGAGAAGAAAACCAAAGGTTAAAGGAGAATCGACTCTAGCGAGCGCACTAGTATCACACAGACTTGTGGGGATTAGTTTTGCACAATGCTAGATGTCTCCTTTATATAGCCTTCAAATCAGGGTTTTGCCTTAGTTACAAAGAAATCCATATTCTCCGTTAGATGAAAACCTGATTTAGATTCAAGTTAATATTTCTCAATCGTTAGATCGAAAACTTAGCTTGTCACACACACTTGGGTAGACGTTTACTGGGTTTGTGAAAACTATGCCCAAACGTGTACATGTATGTTGGTTCAACATAGTAACCCAAAAGGTTAACCATATGAGCATTTCATATTAACCTTGTTCTTCCTCACCATAACTAGTTCAATTGACTCAAATGAACTAGTTAAAGAGTTGTTCAATTTCTATGAGACCTTATGTAACTACACAAGACACAAGTGAAACAAAGATGATTCGATTCGATTGAATCGGCTCATGAACTTTATAGCCACGGTTTGCATAAAGCATTCCTTAGTAATTTAAATTTCATGTTTAGAGCACATCTTTAGATCCTAACACAAACAAATTCGCGGACTTAAGACAACCGGTGGAGTTTTTCCAAACTCAGCAAAGAGACTTTCGCCAGTTCGCGGACTTACACGCAAACGAGTTTTTGGAAAATCCCAGCAGAAATTCTCGGTACAAGAACTTCCGTCTGTTCGCGGACTGGGTTCGCGGACTTGGCAAAGCCAATTCCTCCGGTTTCTCTCAATCAACAAAGTTCGAAAACTTCAGATTAAGGAATACATTGTTATGTAATCTAAACTCTCATTCCAATCATTGAGACATTCTCAGAGGACGTTATATAGCCGTTATTCACAGACCGTTTCACGTCAGAGAAATTCTCAAAGTAATTGAAACTTTTCATGACTTTCGTCACTAGGTGAAGATAAACTTGATCAAAGAGAAACGCTTTACCAACACATGATTTAGAGATATAGATAGGCGAGATATACTCGGCTCGAAATATCAAATGTGTATGATCCAGTCTATATAGCATACGACTTTTGTCTCATAAGAAGTAGGAGATAGAAGAGATAGACTTTTGAGTGATAGATAAGTTCAAGTCTCCACATTCCTTTTTGTTGATAAAATTCCACGGTTCCTTGAGTAGATCTTTGTCGTTGTATGATGAATCGCCATGAAATCCTTGAGCTCAACTACACTTTTCTATCCTAGTCCGAGACTTAGCTATGTAGGCTAGAAATCAAGACTTATAGTTTTGATCACTAACATTTACAAACATGCTTGAGATAGCAACGCATGCGAGGTCGACCAAGCTATGCTCTAACACTTTCATCAATACGAATACAAATTTATGAACGACTTTACTTTTGACAGCATTTGAGACCTTCAAGTTCACGGATGCAAACAATACATATCCCATAAACAATTGCAATATCACAAAATCATAAAGATTAATACTGCAATAACAATCTTTGCCCTTAGAAGGTAGAATCAATCTTTTTCGCACGGATTTATACCAAGAGTGGTTACTGATGGTATTTTTAAATGATGTTGTAGTAAGATGATTCGTTCACTCAGATTTGTTGAGAATTTGTTTTAAGACTTAATAAAGAAAATAAGGAAAAATATATATACAAAATTTGTGACAGGATGAAGAGAGACCGGGACTCGGGATTTCACTACTTTTCATATTGTTGTGGTTCAGTCATTACTTCTAGACAATATAGCTCAAACAAAAGAAGTTGTGACTCTAGTTCTTTGCCAAAAATAGATTTCGTAAAATATTATTCGTAAGTTAAAAGCATGACGCATCTGAAGTAATTAAAACTAAGCATGTGGCATCTAACAAAATAACAAGTAATTAATAGAAATCATAAAGCAATTAAATCTATGAAAAAAGTCAATAAAAGAATTAATTCATTTACCACAATCATGAAAAGTTGCTTCCTCCGTTGTCCCGGTTGTGGGGTTTAGCTTCTCATGGTGAAAACACACTCAAAGGAATTTTTCATTGCTCAAAAAGGTGCTTACAAGGATGAAAAGGGAGGAACAACAACTAAAACCGGGTTTGTAACAATTATAATTGTTACAAACAGAAGTGTTACAAAGAATAACTGTCACTGTCGCAGAAGACAGTCTTATCTCTTAACATGAACGACAGTTTTTGACGACTGTCTTTGGCAGTCTGTTCTTCGTGTTCTACAGCAGCAGAAAAATATTCTCTACAACTCGTCCAATCTCTTCTCTGTAGCTCTTTATTCTCTTCCCCAACTCTCCATCCCCCTCTCTGGTGCCCGAGAACCTATTTTATACTCAACAGGGTCATCCAATCTCTGCATTAACTCCGGAAATCTCTTCATAACTCGCCATTGAAAAAAATATTCTCAGGTATATTTTCTTCCCTATTTTACCTCCTCACGCGTTGATTCTCTGCTAGCACACTTTGAACAGGTCAATACACGTTCCATAATGTTGATCGAGTCATCATAACATGTTCAAACTCTTCAAAACCCATGAAATATTCTTCCCGAGAAAATGTTGCTCTGTTTACTTCTACGCGAGAATCCAACCAATTTTAATCGATCAAATCACTCATGATAATTTTGTTGGGACATATCACAACTACCCAACAAATTTCAGCCCTTTAGTCTACCTAGAACTCCTTCAAACTTCGATCGAAAATCACACAGTTCTGTTCTTCATTTTCCCGCCAAAATGAAATTTTGAATTTGTTAAAGAAGGTCACCCCTTATCCAGTGGTCGCCCCTTATTTGTTGCTGGAGTCCGAATAACATATGTCCTCCGGGGTGCCTTTAACAACTTTTTGAGCCGAATTTTCCATCAATATTTATTTCCAAAAAAATACCTACAAACACACAAAACACCATAATAAGTACGAAATCGAGTACTAACAATATGAAACATTGAGGACAAATTAGACACATAAATGCGTCTATCAAATACCCTCAAACTTATTATTTGCTAGTCCTCGAGCAAAACTAATAATAAGAAAATAAAACCTAGTTAATCTCGCGAGGGTTTACCAGAGGTGTACTCACAAAACCATTACTCCAGACCGTATCTATCTATGCAGAACCTTGGAAGGAACTAAAGAATCTCCTTGGTTGGCATACCTATTGACTACAGGAGGAAGTACCCTGATGCGAAATTTCAATTGATGTACACGATTTTGCACTCAAGCATACTAAAATTCATATAAAGTGACAGATCTCTACTCAGATAGTTTCTGTACATCATAACCGGAGTCAACCAATCACATGGAAAGATTAAGAAGATGGATAAAGAGAAAAGATAGATGCTTTAAGGTGAACAGTGTTTCCCATATCTGTCTGAAGGCCTCTGCCAGGATGAACCTATCCTAATGGACTGAGATACTGGTCAGACTAATATTAACACAACTAGCATATACAAGGGGACCAGCGGTCGATAATCCTAACTCTAGGTCAACACAACTGGCATATACAAGGGCACCAGTGGTCGACTTTATTGAATTTATTCTGGTTGGTCTGATAGTCTGGTCTTATATTATTATTATTTATTTTTTTTGGTATCTCAATCACCCTAGCAAAGGTAAGAACTTGAATCGTGTGCCCCACCAAATCACTTAAAAATAAAAACAGAAGGATTAGGATTCAACGAGATATGGCGAAACTACCATGTTTTTTTTTTAATTCTAACACCTGAGCTCTGTGCTTTTATGAATAGACTCTTTAGATGTTTCCATCTAATCAGATTGGTTCCTCAACTCCTACAACCAAGATGTTTCCATCCACTTAGATAGGTTAGTGCTATCCTTAATAGGCATAAATTTCTAGGCTATGGAGTTTATTTATACTGCAACTAAAAAGTTTCTCCCATACCCCCAAACTTAAATCTAACATTGTCCTCAATGTTCTAAAGATAAAATTAAAAGCATGAACAAGGAGAAATTGTTACCACTTGAAGCAAAAGAGTCAAGGAAAGATATTACCGTGTTGCATGAATATTGGGTTACCTCCCAAGAAGTGCTAAGTTTAAAGTCTTCAGCCAGACATTGGAAGAATTAGTCACCTCGTAGAATCATAAAGAAGTAGCCGGAATAACTGTAGGTCATCTGGATCAAAAAGTTTTACCCACAAGAAGAGGAAAGTGCAACATACCAAGAAGATACCGAACATACCCTTGCTTAAGACAACTACATCTAGTTGTGGTTCAGGTTGAGGCTCTATAAAAGGGTCTACATAAGAAGTTTTCCTGGAATGGATTTCCTCAAAGGAATTCTGAAGATCAGGCTAAAGAGTCTGGAAATACTCAAGTAGGAACTTAGAAGCGCATAACAAAAGCCTGAATAACTGGGGATCCTCTAAGTCAATCAGATTTGACTCACCCAGCTGACCACAATGAAAGAGGTAGTCTTCCATAAGAAAATGTGTCGACCCTAATATCATAAAGAATTAGGTTTAGTCTCGAAACTTAATAACCGACACATCTGAAAATCGTAAGTTCCCACAATTGGAAGAAAAGTTTTTGGTGGGAAAACAAAGTCAATCTTGGTATCATATCCTGGGTTAACCACATCAACCAGAGGATGGGTTTCTAACAACTGAGCTCTCTTATGGACACAACTAGGTTCAGGAAAGAGTGTATGGAGATAATTTTGTAAAATGGTTGAGGCAAAAATGTCAAGTCCTACACGAGGGAACTTAAGAGTTAAAGGTAAGGCATCGGGAAAGTGATAATCACCCCCAAACTTAGAGTTTTCTGTGTCTCTAGATAGACTAGTCACAGTCTCCCTAATTTCTAGGTCATCAGATTCCTGTAAATTGTCAATTGATTCTTCTAAGTCTGGTTCATCCTCACTCATATCTACGAGTTTGTGGTCTTCTAAGATTAGTGTTTCTAAATCGCTAGACTCGAAAACATTATTCTCAGAGTAAACTCTTTCCTCTAAATCATTATCGGCTTTGTAAACAGGAAATACTACATCGTCTAAAACGGGGGTATCTCTAGTCAAATCCTCGTCCTTTTGAATAGGTGAATAATTATTAAAATTATTTGGATTTGAACTAGAAATAATATTATCATTAAAGAGCTCATTGGGAGTAACAGATTCCTCATCACTATGCCTATATATTTCAGATTCTTCATCAATACTATCCTCATCACAGTCCTCATTATAATAACATGAAAAAGGTCAAACCTCATCAAAACAAGTAGTGTTACCAATTCTAACCTCGTCATCTTGATTATGTGAATAAAAACTATCTTTATTTTCGAGGGTGGTATTGGGAAAACTACACTGGAAATTAAGACTATCCTGAGCAAGTTTTTCCACAATCCTATTTTTTCACTTTTGCCATCAGTGGAAACCTTTTATTGAGAATAATCAGTAGCCTTGACAAATTTGATCTCTTTGTTAGTACTTGGAGCATCTATTCCCTTATAGCCCAATCCTCGTGTATCATGATGATTTTTACTTGCTCCTAGCATAGTGGTTAATTTTCTTGAACTAGTATTGAACTTTTTCAAGTCATCTTCCAACATCTTGATTTTATCAAGAGCAGCAGCTAAATCAGCCTCAAGGCGTTTTTCTCGAGTGAGATAAGCGCTTTCTCTGTCGTCAAAACTTGTTTGCTGGGAGTTAAACCTTTCTTCATATTCTGCAAGTTTCTTTCCAAAAAAAAGTACTTTTGATAAAGATTATCACATTCAAGTGACTTGATACGTAGGTTTTCCTCAGAATCCTTGAGGATCGATCGGTAGAACGATCGAAAAATAAACACCTGCGTAATATCTTCTCAATTTCTTGTTTTCTCGACAGAGAGGAGTCAGAAGAGGTGTGACATGAGAAGTTGTAATCTTCTTCATATTCCACGAATCCAAAAACTTAACATACTCTGAGACTTCCTCATCAACATCTCTATAAATATCTGAATCACCTTCATCAGAAAGTTCATCCAACTGTTCTTCTAGGAGAGTTTCCCAATCAACAGTTTTTACATCAAGAGAATGTTTGGATATTGACTTAGATGTGACAGTTCTCTCAGGTGAATCCAAGCTTTTAGAATCATATGGTAATTTCTGAACTGGTACGTTAATAGAGATAGACTCGTCCATAATCAGATCGCTACAAACACAGACTTATAAGGTCTTTAACGTGTTTGCCTGCTCGGATACCAATTGAAAAAGCGGGGGTCTAACAACACCACCCAATATTTCGGTTAGCAATCTGTATGGACTAACTCCGAAATACTTTGATAGAGAATCAACTAGACAGTCAGACTCAATCTAGATAAAAGTATCTCAAGGAGTTAATATCTCTCTCTTGATTTGATTTTTACTCAAGCTAAAAACAATTGCAAGTCGTTATCAAATACAAGGAATAGGTACCAAATACCAATGTCCAAGTGTTAATCAATGAAATCAACAACCACAAGGTCGGATCTCTAATCGATTAAACTTTAACGTACAACCTGTATTATTTCAATTATAAAGATAAACAATATAATGCGGAAAATGAAATAACATAGACACCGGAAATTTTGTTAAAGAGGAAACCGCAAATGCAGAAAAACCCCGGGACCTAGTCCAGATTGAATACACATTGTATTAAGACGCTACAGACACTAGCCTACTCCAAGCTAACTTCGGAATGGACTATAGTTGAACCCCAATCAGTCTCCCACTAATTCAAGGTACAATTGTACTCCTACGCCTCTGATCCCAGCAGGATACTGCGCACTTGATTCCCTTAGAGCTTCTCCAATGGAATGTATGTGGGGGGAAAAGTCTTAATCCACATAGGATGCACAACCATATTTATAAAAAATCATCTCCAACCCATTGATGTGGGGATGAGGTGGCAAAACAAAAGGTAGACATCCTCTAGGTGAACCTCTAGTTTTAGACATTCACTTAGAGGATGTCTTCCCATCCTAGTCACACTTTGACTAATAAAAATCAACGAGAACAATAATGGAAATAATTTTAACCAATTATATGCCTACAATAAGTAAAGAAGGATGAAACAATCTAATGGGTTGGAGATAAAATTTATTTTTTTCCTAATATTTAGGATTTTATACCTAGAGGATGTATTAAAAGTGATGCCACATATGAAACATCCACATTCACCATTGGAGAAGCTCTTAGCTGATCTCACCCACAACCAAGAGTTGCTGCAACCCAAAATCGCAGACTTGATAATAAACTAATCTGTCTCACACAGAAAAGTCTATCAAAGGATAAATCTGTCTCCCACAGAAAAACCCTAGGTTTCTGTTTCGTCTTAAGATAATCCGGTCTTATATTCCCGAAGAACAACCTAGATTAATCAATCACCTCTCAACAGTCTTACTTGAATACACAAGAGGACGTCGAGAAATCACAAACAGTGAGATGAAGATGTTTGTTACTTCTTTATCTTGCCTATCAGAGAACTCTCACGATCTCAAGCCAATCAAAGATTGTACTCGTACGATAGAATATGCAAGATCAGATCACACAAAAAAGTAGTATCAGTCTGGCTTCACAATCCCAATGAAGTCTTTAAGTCGTTAACCTGGTTTTAGAGAAGAAAACCAAAGGTTAGAGGAGAATCGACTCTAGCGAGCGCACTAGTATCACACAGACGTGTGGGGATTGGTTTTTCCCAATGCTAAATGTCTCCTATATATAGTCTTCAAATAAGGATTTTTCCTTAGTTACAAAGCAATCAATATTCACTGTTAGATGAAAACCTGATTTAGATTCAAGCTAATATTTCTCAACCATTAGATCGAAAACTTAGCTTGTCACACACACTTGAGATATACGTTTACCTGGTTTGTGAAAACCGTGCCCAAACATGTACGTGTATGTTGGTTCAACATAGTAACCCAAAAGGTAAACCATATGAGCATTTCATATTAACCTTGTTATTCTTCACCATAACTAATTCAATTGACTCAAATGAACTAGTTAGAGAGTTGTTCAATTTCTATGAGATCTTATGTAACTACACAAGACACAACTGAAACAAAGATGATTTGATTCGATTGAATCGGCTCATGAACTTAATAGCCACGGTTTGCATACTGCATTCCTTACTAATTTAAATTTCATGTCCAAAGCACATCTTTAGATCATAACCCACTCAAGTACGCAAACAAGTTCGCGGATTTAAGACAACCGGCAGAGTTTTCCAAACTCAGCAGAAAATCTCGTCAAGGAGACTTCCGTCAGTTCGCGGACTGAGTTCGCGGACTAAACACACAAACGAGTTTTTGGAAAATCCCAGCAGAAATTCTCGGCAAGAGAACTTCCGTCAGTTCGCGGAATGAGTTCGCAAACTGAGTTCGCGGACTTGGCAAAGCCAATTCCTCCGGTTTCTATCAATCAACAAAGTTCGCAAACTTCGGATTAAGGAATAGGACTTATGCACATATGTATTTCCACACAATGCTTATATCCATCATTGGTTATATAGACCTAGACTCTCATTCCAACCATTGAAACATTCTTATAGGACGTTATATAGTTGTTACACTATTTCTCGTCAAAGCGATTTTCAAAGTGATTGAAACATTATGACTTTCGTCATTAGGTGAAGATAAACACGATCAAAGCGAAAATCTTTACCAACACATGATTTCGAGATATAGATAGGCGAGACATACTTTGCTCGAAATATCAAATGTGTATGATCCAGTCTATATAGCATACGACTTTTGTCTCATAAGAAGTAGGAGATAGAAGAGATAGACTTTTGAGTGATAGATAAGTTCAAGTCTCCACATACCTTTTTGTTGATGAAGTTCCACGGTTCCTTGAGTAGATCTTCGTTGTTGTATGATGAATCGCCATGAAGTCCTTGAGCTCAACTATACTTTTCTATCCTAGTCCGAGACTTAACTATGTAGAATAGAAATCAAAACTCATAGTTTTGATCACTAACATTGACAAACATGCTTGAGATAGCAACGCATGCGAGGTCGACCGAGCTATGCTCTAACATCTTGTATCGGATCTTATTCTTATTGATCTTAGAGGTTTTCGTAATCTCATATCAGAAATGAGATAGATGGAAATCAAAAAGTTCTCTTCGTTTAAGACTTTGCGATTCCTCAAGATAAACATCTAAACTCTTTTTTGTTTAGAGGTGGTTATTGATATTTGCTGCTCTTCTGGAGTATATGTTTTCCGGATCTTTGAGGTTTGCTGGACTTTTTCTACTAAAAACATATTTCCAAACCTAAATTGAAACATATCAAAAAGAAAATCAAATAAGTTTGTATGTGAGAGGAAAATAGGTAATAAAAGTCTTCACTGAGGATGAAACAACTCTTAGGATGTAAAGGACGTCAACTAATAAGGGAGTGCGTAGAATCTTGCTTTCGAGATTCAAGAGAGGTAAGGAATACGACTACAACCGAATTTCTTTGAGGGTTAATTCGGTCTCAACTACATTCTGGTTCGAAGTCTGGTAATATACTAGTGTCTGTAGTTTTTTAATACAGCGTGGTGTTCAAAGTTAGACGAGGTATCGTGGTTTTTCTGCCAGTTGCAGTTTTCTCATTAATAAAGACGAAGGAGGATGCTTCTTCTTTTGTTCCTTCCTTGTGGGACAAGAAAGCCAGGAAACTTTATGGTGTATTATGTTTTTTCCTTTTTCGTATTATATTGTATATCTTTGTAATAGGAAAATCACAAGTAGTACGTGAATCAATCCAGATAGTTTAAGTCCTTAGTAATTGAGATAAAAAAAATACTCATTCTTGTTGAATTCATATCTTGAAAGATACATTGCAAATTACATACTTGTTTGAATCCGGATCCTCTTAATTCAGATACGACTAGATTGATCTTGGATACTGATTTTTGAGATCGTCCAAGAAATCTTCCACATACTCAGGAACACGGACCTTTAGTCTATGCATATTGATTGTGGAAGAAAAAATTAAATAGCGAAAACTCTATATATAATCTTATATACAAGTGTTTTTACTGTTGACTTGCTTGTGACTGTATTAGGTCTTGTCCATACAGGTTTCCGAACGAATAAGTTGGTGATGTACTTAGTAACCTCTCCTTTTCAAACTTGAAGATGTATCAGCATCAACGAACACATCATCCTTCAATTCGAGGTTAGTCACACAGACTTGACTAGCTTGTTCCATTATCATTGTTCTTTCAAGTCTTGAAAACATAACACACGAAGTATAGTTTATTTACTTGTCTCTAGTATCGGTGACTTGGTCATTTTACTATGATCAAAATATCAAGGAAAGATATACTAGTTTTTTTTAGTACAACTTGGGTATATAGAGTTACAAAGTATATTTTATCTATAGTCTTTGTAAGTAGATGTTACACTAATTGGTAACTTATTACTATTTAGTGAGTTTGAACTTCCGAAATGAATTTGATCCCTGGGATTATATATGAAGGAATATCACAAACATAATCTAAGGAAGTAGACTTGCGAAATTCCATTTGGTAGTAAAAAGAGAGCTCAAGACCGATCTCTATGTATGACCTATCCTTGGAAAGGACTGATCCCATAACCGAATTTGATTAGGAACCGGGATGAAATGAAACCCATTTAGTTAAAAACTACTACAACAAGAAAATAACGTGAATATTATAGATTTTTTTTCCTAAGCCCCGCAAAACCAGTTTTTCCTCTTCTTAGTTTCCTTTCTCTAACTAAAAGAATCAAAAATTTATTTCAGACGAACCCAAAAGTATTCCTAAATCGGAATTGTGGCACATGAGTTGTTTGTTTGTTTTCGATAAAAAAATTGATCCTAACGGGTTTCAAATTTGGCACATTAGTTGTTTTTTTCTTATCGATAAAAAATTTGATGCTAACGAGTTGTGAACTATGTCATTAAAGTCATCACCCAATAATTTTAGCATATATTAAACTATAGTGATATATCTACGAAACATGCATTATATGTTATGAAAGATTTTAAAGTTATCACCCAATAACTATGTCATTAAATCTTATAAAAGTCACAAAACGAATCAAATAACTAATCATTACGAAAACTATTAGAGGGGTAAGGAGATACCAAATTACATATGGGATACCAATCTACTGGATCTAATGAATATGCTTTCTATGCATTGCCAAAAAAGTGCAGGAAAAGAATTTCAAAAAATCTTTAAGTGCGCATTTTTTTATCATTTTGTAAATACAAACAATTTCATAGTGACGATTGAAAAACAAAAGCTAAAGCGCCACCGCATATTGAAAAGAACCCTACTTTCTGAATTGAAATTATGAGAAAATATGTAAAGGTTTTATTAACGGAATGCAGATGTGATGTGTGATGTATCACCATTTATTTCTAAGCTAGTGCAACAAAAAATACTTGCGTAATAATGCTCGATCTTTATGCCTATGGGACTATTCCAAAAATTTAGGATGAAGTATAAGTGATATTACCAAGAAGTTTTCCTATGAGGAAAATCAAATCTCAATCTAGATGTATTTACATTAAGAAAATTTTTGCAGGTATAAGTTCAGGAACTGAATGGTAACTTCGATGCAAATGGAAGGACAAAGAAATAAGTAAATACTACAGTAACCAATGCACTATTACCCATTTGATTTAAAATATAATCCAGTGTATCGTCTTTATAAAAAAGAAAGAAAAAATCTACTTATTTTTTACATTTGGGTGGTAAAAAAGAGTGCCAAAAGGGACAATATATGTTAACGATCGGTCATTTGGGTGGTAAAACTTTAATCTGTAAAACATATGCAGAGGTGAAATTTAAGTTCTATTTCTCATACATATCATCCAAATTATCTTCAAACACACATTAAAACACATAAACAGTCTTAAAACATTAATCTTAAGTAGTTATGTCTCTAAGTCTCTTACTCACAGATACATGAAAAGAAACACAAGCAAATGCTAAAAAAAGTAAGAAACTTCGAAACACTAAGTATGATAAGTATATGTCACTCTCCTCTCCAGTGTCTGACTCTCTTGTCTTCATTCTTTTTCGATTTCCATCTTTGCATTATAACAAGTCAACATTCAGATAAGATACACAACTACATAAGTAATAATAATAGGAACTAAGAAGAAGAAATGTCTTGCCATTGGCTGGTTTTTCAAACATTTTTGCAATTGCCTATATTAAGATTAAACACAGAGTAAGTTACCAAAGAAATGAAAAAAACATTCATAACTGTCAACAGTAAATACTAAAAAGCATTCATATTAATCACATCAAGAATCCAAACCAAACTGAGTAATTAAGATCAAATACTGTTCAAGAACGTTATTTACCAACCAGCTTCAATTTCAATTTAAGTTACAAACTAACATGTGATCATTCCGACAAAACTCATCATTCAAAACCAAACTGAGTAATTAAGATTATTTAACCTATGCATAGCCAATCAATGGAGTAGCAAGGTTTACGATATACATACTTTAGTAACCATCAGTTGTTGATAAAAAAAGTTACTAATATAACTTTTGATATAAAATTGATGCGTAAATCAGGGCACGTCAAACACCCTTAAATTGCAACAGCAGCTAGCTAAAATATGATATGAATACTCTAACTTAACAGCAACAATACAATAATCTAAACTTGGTACACTACCAAACATCTGAATCATGTGAATTTAATATACTTTGTCATGGAATGAATATTCAAAAGATGAAAAAGGAGGATTGAGCTGAAATTAACCTTATTCCTTGGCCCTTACTCCTAGCAAGTGTTTTTCGTGCAATTTCTTCTTCTTCACTGACAAGTCTTGCAATCTCCTTGTTCCGGAAAAGGTGACTTAGTAGATATACATCACCATGAAACTGGAAAAGACACAATTGAAAAACTTAATTAGATACACTCCTAGAGAATCAGAGTATCAGGCTACTATACTGTGCAAGTTGACATCAATTATAACTCCATTGGCATGGGTAATCAACATGATTAATGTTCAACAACCTATGGTTTTCAGTAAAATTTAACCAATAAAGAGAAAACCCAACTTCAATCATCATCTAAATGATTCAATTCAATAAATAATAACCAGTAAATTTCATCAAACAAAAACAATAGAAACCCTAATTCAATCATCATCTGAATGATGCAATTCAATCAATAATAACCAGTAAATTCAACAAGTTTAGCCTATGATTGAGAAGAAAACCCAAATTTTGAAACAGCAACAGAAACCCTAATTTGGAATTTCTAATTTCAAAACCCTAATAAATTTTAATTTCATATAAACTCATACAAATTCATCACTCTATATCATCATATTCTATCAACAAAACCCAAAACAAACATAACCGCAATACTAAATAACTTTCTGCACAGAGAGAGAGATTGGTACCAGCGTAATTTAGGGTATAACTTAATCCATTACACCCTCGATCTTTCACGCCAAGTTTAAGAAATAACGTTGCAGAAGATGACTAACTCCTGATGATATTAGCTGCTAAAACGAAAAAAAGAGAAAGATTGGTTTGTTGCAGAGATTCAGTGGAGAGGGGGTGAGAAGAGAAGAAAAAAAGAAAAACGAAATGAGTTCTCTTCGGTCTTCTCAAGTCCCCGACTAGTAGAGTCTTAGGTATAGGAAAATTACAAGTACACCCCTATTATATCGGATATCGGATATTAAGCAAATAGAGATAGCCTAATCCGATATGTTAAGGAAGAAATATCCGAGAACATATCCGATCTGATATCCGAAATCCGGTAAAACGGATAAAATCCTATAGGATCTCGAATAATCGGAAATGGATTCCGGATATCAGACAGATATTGACTGGCCTATGTATATGATCATTTGAATTTGATTGACTCAGAGAGAGTTATGAAGCTGGTTGGTAGTTTTAGGAGTTATAAGTTAATGTGGTGGAATAGTCTTCAATCACGACGTAAAAAGAAAAAGGGATGACGAAGATTACTGATTGAGAGGATATGGTTCTTAAGTTGCATCATAGGTTTATACCGTATTCCTATACAAGGGATACTTATATGAAACTACTTGATTTTAAGTAGACGGATGGTATGATGAGTGTGGGAATATACACTGAGGTTTTTGAGAAGTTGTGTTACGAAGATGATATTAAAGACACTGAAGAACATATAGTGTGTTGTTATATTAGGTCATATACAATTTTGTTTATTTGGGCGAATTTAGGATTCGTTAAGCTCGGCAGACACAATGTATTATAGAAAAAACAACTTTTTGGTATTTCAATCTTAATTTAGTGTTTTAGGGGTAAATTGGAGTGTTAGATGCAGTTTAATATTTAAGTTAAAGATTGATTTTTCTAATAATCATTAAAGTTGCTCATTTGTGAATTTTGTGCGAGAATAAATGGTTTGTTGAGAAACAATCCTTTAACACTTACTTTTCACTTGTAGACATTGTCTTGTGGATACACTTCCAAGTGTTGCGAATCACAAATTTACAAGTTCAACAGGTGTTACTAAATCATGTAGAGCATGTTTAAACTACAAAAGAAAACAAAGATATTTACCTGCAATTAGTTATATATATGCTAATAAAAGAAATATGTTGTTAATGTGTTTTATTAAAAACTTTTTTTTTTATCATGAAACAATTAGAATTTGTCAAGATAAACTCTAAGCATGACACATGGAAAAATCTTTCCAATTAAATTAGCAGAATGAATTAGTGGGTCAACAACTTAAGGCACTTCTACTATATTAGCTAGGCACAAAAAAATTAAGAGGGTCACAAAGTCAAAATACTGTTGTTATTTATGGTCCTGAAAGGAGAATTCCTGACGCGCAATATTCAATAACTTGATGTACTTATTTAAACAAAAAAAAACACGAAGTTCCTATCTCAGAAATAAGACTTCTTCAAAGCAGTAACAATCTTAGCTAGCTCTTGACCGTAAGTCAAATGAATAATCACCAACATACCAATTATCAATGAATGAATAAATAATAGAAAAAGATACAATGGCTGCTACAGCTACAAGCGTTATGAAAAAAAGAGAGTCAATATCATTACTTACAAAACTATGAAAAATCAATAAATATAAATGAAAATAAGAAAGAAAAACAACCCACAATATTTTCTTTTTTGTGTTGATGTATATTTAGTTGTTATTGCATATATGAGTAGTGCCTAATGTACACTTTCCTAGCTTTATAGAAGCTAAAATCTTCATAAAGTCAACAAGAAATCTCCTCAAACATAATCTAGACAAAATAATTTGAAAAGATAAGGGTACTAAGTACGTCACAAATTCTTTTGCAAAAATTTATATATCAGACACACTCTGTGTAATTGTTCAATATTCACAAATATTAAAGATTATCTAGACAAGGGCATCTTGGATATAATCTAAAAACCCAACTAAGGGATTATGGAATTGATCCAAGATATGATTAACGTAGGAGTGCAGTTATTTTAATTACTTTAAGAAATTAATTCACATGTTATAACATTGTTTAGTTGAACTCACCAAGCGTTGTTATGTCAAATTTGGTTAAAGTATAGTTTCATATCTCAGATCGCCTGATTTGATTACTTAGTCAACTTCATTAGGTTAGTCTAGGAACGAAGAAATGTTGAGACTTATTCCGGTTACTCACGAAGACTTGAAGACGCATTGAAGACAACGAGGAAATCATCCTTTAGTTCGAGATTTTTAACTACAAACTTGACTTGTTTCATTTCTATCTTTTAATTTTTAAGTACATATATTCATTCAAAAAATAACATACGAAGTTAAGTTTGTTTTACAATGACTTTAGTATTGGTTAATTGGTCATTATATATAGATCAATATATCATTTAGGAATGATAAACTAGTTGTTTATTTTTCTGACTCTGCAGGTAGGTGCGAGTTTTTTTGTCAGAATCGCCAATCATGAGGGAGAACTTGTCCAGTGGAATGATTTTTGTGGAGATGGTGTTTCAAGGAAAAATACCACATGTGACTACTTCATCTAATTTTAACGAGGATGGAATAGCTAGAGTCACACCATTCCTTAACTTCCGTAAAGCTTATGGTTACTCTTTCACTTAACCATTTTTTTATTTTACTTCTTATTACACAAACACACATACACGATATGAAAAATAAAATAAATTAAGTGATGATTGTCGTCCCAGTCGCAGATGTCTAAACATATATTCTCCCTTTCTTTTTTGTAAAGTCGATACACTGGATTATCTTTTAAATCAAATGGGCTACAGTGCATTGGTTACTGTAGTATTGACTTATTTCTTTGGTCTTCCATTTGCATCGAAGTTACCATTCACTTCCTGAGTTGTACCTGCAAAATTTTTCTTCCTGGAAATATCTAGATTGTGATATGATTTTCCTCATAGGAAAACTTCTTGGTAGTATCACTTTCTTCATCCTAAATTTCTGGAACAGTCCCATAGGCATAAAGATCTAGTATGCTTATGCAAGTCCTTTTTGTTGCACTAGCTTAGAAACATATGGTGATACATGACACTTCATATCTGCATTCCGTTTATAAAACTTTTACACATTTTCTCATAATTATGATCCAGAAAGTAGGGTTCTTTTCAATATGCAGTGGCGCTTTAGCTTTTGTTTTTTTAATCGTCACTATGAAATTGTTTGTATTTTAAAAATGACAAAAAAAATGCGTACTTAAAGATTCGTTGAAATTTTTTTCCTACATTTTTTGGCAATGCATAAAAGCATATTCATCTGATCCACTAAATTGGTATCCCTTATGTGATTTGGTATCTCCTAACCCCTCTAATAGTCTTGGTAATGACTAGTTATTTAATTCGCTTTATGACTTTTATAAGATTTTTAAATACATCTTATGGAGTTACTTTTGAACTTAATAAAATTGATAAATCAAAATTTGATTTGTGAACACAATTTTAGAGTGAATCTCAAAATAGTTTCTTTTTATGAAAATGATGTTTGTTTTTTGCTTTGGTACGAGAAGCAGAAATCAATCCCACTCCAAGAAATCAGAAGCAAAAAGATTACTTTACAAAATTTTTGTTTTTTTGCTTCTAAAAATCGATATAATTCTTAACTTTTTACTTCAAGATGTCAATTTTGTTTCAAAAAGAAGGTGCATTCGACACCCTCTTCCGGCTTATGTTTCTAGTATCCCAAACACGGTAAAAACAATTATTTTCACTTCTTCATTTATGAAAACCACGTTTGCTTCTGGTCTCCACGCAAGCTATCAAACACTTTGGCATAGAATTAAATTAAAATCGCCAAACTATCCAATGGCCTCCCCCGTTGACCTAACACAGAAATTAACATAATCAACGACCAAAATTCACCCAACCGATCATCTTCCATATATAGACATAACAGCACGTGTCAAACCCCCACACCAGCGATAGAACCTTAACTCAACCTCTATGCACCACAATATCATCATCCTTCCCAGTATATAATAATGGCGTTATTTTTGCCTTGCTCCTCCAATTCGCTAGTGACAACCAATAATTCAAACAAGAAGAAGACTCAAAACAACCCAGAATCTAGAGCAGCAGCAGCAACTCAAGTAGCAGCAGCAGCAATGAGTACCGATGGACTTTCAAATGCTTTTTCTGTACTCGATTTAGATGTTGATGATCATCAATCTCAAACACCAATAATCACTACAGGTTCATAATTCCTTAAACCCCCTTTTCTTTAATTTCTTCGATTGTGCTTTTTCTGTGATAAAATTGAAATTTTCCTTAAACCCTAATTTTTTTTTTAATTAGAATTTGCAAAGAATTAGGAAAGTTGACTTGGGTAGTTTGATTCTGACCGTCTTCTATATCCAGTCTTTGTCTGGAATTAGGAATCATAAACCGACTTCTATAAATAGTCTAGAGGCCCTTTGTGTGCTGTGTATAAATAGCTTAAGAATTGGGTTCCCATAACAATTGGGTTCCAAGAACATATAAAAAAGAACAAGAAAGAAAGTTGTAGAGGTTTGTTTGAGAGAGAATGTTTAAGATGGACCAGAATAGTGGGTTTGTGCAATCTGATATGGAGAATGAAGTACACCTAATAGAATTTGAGGAATTGCCTGCATTTCCAGAGGATTGGACAGATCCTGACAACTATTTGGATTGGATCGGTCGTGTTAAACATGTACTTGATTATTCGAAGGTGATTGACTCAGAGAGAGTTAGCATAGTGGTTGGTACTTTTAGTGGTTATTCATTAATGTGGTGGAACAGTTTTCAATTACGACGTGAAAGGGAAGGTATGGCGAGGATTACTGATTGGGTGGATATGGTTCGTGAATTGCATAATAGGTTTGTACCGGTTTCGTATAAATCGGATACTTATCAGAAGCTACTTGAGTTTAAGCAGACAGAGAGTATGAGTGTGAAACAATATACTGAGATTTTTGAGAATTTGTGTTACAGAGCTGATATAAAAGATAATGAAAAACAGAAAGTGTGTCGGTACATTAGTGGGCTAAGGGAGACGATTAAATGTGATTTTCCGATAAGAGATTTTGTTACGGACATGAATGAAGCTATACACATTGCTTTGGAATATGAAACGGTATAGAACTTTTACCATAGAGGGTAATCAACATAAAATAGAGTATCAACTTAATGAAGACTGAAGAGTAACAACATAGTGATGCGGAATCTATGGGAGTTGTTGATGAGGGGGAATATGTGAGAGTTGTTCATGAAGAATGAAGACATTTTTTTTTCTTTCCAGTTTATTCTCTTGATTTTTTCTTAGGTCAGATATGTTGGATTTTCTTTTATGTTGGGATTGTATAATGCTTTAGTAACATAACTAAAAGCTCTATTTAACTAAGGAAAAAAACTTTGTTTCAATAACAATTTTACATTTTCAAGTACCCGTGTTTACCAATTTGAGTCCACTGGGTGAACTTGTATTCTTTTACTAGTTATAGCCCTTCAATCAGGGCATGCGGAAACGCAACATGGTGTATTGCTGATTTGGTTATGTATTCTGGCTGGGTGGCATTTTTATTTCCTTAAGCCTTTCAAATTTTTATTTCCAATTTTTTGTACCAGAACTTAGGTCCTTTCCTACGTGAATGGCACTCCACTAGAATTAATTGTGGTAACTTTCGCACACACTTGTATGAGTCCTCTGTGTCTGTGTTTATGTCATGTCATAGTGAAATAGTTGATTATTATCTAAGAATTTTACTGATATGTACTATTAGTGTCCTCTATTGACAAAGCAGTTTCTTTGATTCATCAGATAAGATTTCAAGGAAAGGTAAAAAGCCAAGTGAGACGACAGTTGTAAAAGAAGACACGAAACCAAGTATAAAACCTGATACACTGGGCCTGCGAAGCCATCCAACAACTTCCGAAGAATACAGGATGCCACTTGTTTGGATCGACTTGGAAATGACAGGTAGGTGGCTAATCTTTATGCATGTTTAACACCTTTTGCCACAAGATTTAGATAGTTTAATTGCATGCCTCAAAGATTTTTATTTGAGAACTATTTTCATGCAAACTAAAGACTTATCCTTTTATATACGTAGCATTGATAATAAATATGTTTGATATGCTTACGCTAATACTTGATAACAAACTTCCGTCCCTGAATGTATTTATTTGAGCCTAGAGGTAAGACGTTTTTGTGAAGATGCACTTATTCTTCCTTTCACTGGCCCCTTGTTGAGGCTTTGCTTTTGTGTCATCTTATCACTCTTGTGTCTTCTGTGTCATCTTCGCCTACAACCTTTTCTGTATCTATCTTCGTTTCCCTAGTTTCCTTCATTAGGTTTCGTGTAACATCCCATGGTGTTTCCCCCGGACCCTCTCTATTAATTCTACCCAAGTATCTTTTTCTCCAACCAGATTTTAAAGGCTCATCCTATTAATGACTTGAAGCCTTGAACTCCACTTGTGTGATTTTTCTTCAAAGCCTGTCCCAAGCCAGGATAAAGGAGGAGGGTTCGTGATTGGCATGGAAAGCAACGGTAAAAACCACAGCCGTAGCTCTATGAAAATAGGGTCGTGATAGGCGTTGCGAGCCAGCAATAGACCAAAAGAGAACGAGAGCAGTACCACTCGTGTACCTTTGTTTGGTTGAAAACCTGCCATTTCCTTATAGAAGGGCAAGAGAAGTACCAAGATGGGTGACCGCTTGGGAAGTCCTCTTGTTTCCATTCCTGCCCCCCTTTGTGTGGGACGGAAGGCTTAGAAGAAGAATGATCCTATTAATGACTTGATCTCATAGGATACCATTTCAAAATAATTTCCAAGTGGACCTTCTAACTGCAAGCCACTGCCACACAAAGTACATATGTATTTTAAACGTGTTTCCCGTGTTAATTGGACAACTATGGCACCAAAGGCATGGTACTTGTGGCTCTGTTTACGTGTAACTTAAACTCAAGTAACACTGACAACAGAAAATTTGTTATTATTACATTTTGTGATAGTATTTTAGTTTTGTTCTTATTCTTACAAATTTGTTACTTTGTAGGTCTGAGTATTGAAATTGATCGGATCCTGGAAATAGCTTGTATCATTACTGATGGAAATCTGGAAAAATCTGTGGAGGTCAGTTGATTCCCGTTTCCAGCAGAGTTTTCTTTATTTATCTCACATTTCTTATTACATCTTCTTGTTTACTGTTTTCTAATCTCGTTGGTGTGCAAATGATGTTTAATTGCTTCTGGTTATATGTTCGGGTATTAGTGGATCATCGCAGCATGATCAAGTGACGAGCTTTTTGTACTGATCTCTTCTTTTTCCCCACTCTTTTTTTCTGTCCTTGTAGGGTCCTGATTTGGTAATTAATCAGACCAAGGAGTGTCTAGATAATATGGGGGAGTGGTGCAAAGAGCATCATGCAGCTAGTGGTATGCAGCTTACAAACATTTAAATATTTCTGTGGTGCAGTTATTTTCAGTTAATTGTGTGTCCTGTGGTGTTACCTGGGAATTGATAAATTTCTTTCTTTTAGGGTTGACTGATAGAGTTCTAAACAGTACAATAACAGAAAGAGAAGCTGAAAAACAGGTATTCTCTCTCGGGCTTTTTCTTACAATTTTCGCCGCCCTTCAGTTTTTCTTGTACAGATATATAAGTGTTTTTGGTTATCCCAGAATCGTATCTTCGTTATGTTTTCGATTTCTAAATTCTAAATTCTAACGCTCAATCTGCTCCTCGTTGACAATTTCTCTTTCATTGGATATTGGTTTGTAGGTTATGGAATTTGTGAAAAAACACGTGGGATATAATTCAGCTCTACTAGCTGGGAACTCGATTTATGTGGATTTCCAATATTTGAAGGTATTTCTTTTATGCTGTTCAATGTTGTACTTGGTGCAAGTATTTAACAGTTTGATTCCTGTTTTCATTCGTCTGTGTTACCTTCTGGTGGCAAGAGTGACCTTGCAACCCACTAATATTTGCTTATCATTTTTAGTAACTAAACCTGGTGTTTAGTAGGGTTAATGGGAACAATAACATTGAGTCCAAAGATGCTGAGATCTCCGAAACCCAATTACCTCCTGAAACTGCAACTTCAAAGAGATCTTTAGCAGTTTCTAGCTTTAAACCTGATTTTGTAATCCAATTTCCTGCAAAGGAGCTGATCCACTAAGCAATGGAGTTAGTTGTTCAGAACCGAAATTGAAACCAAAGAATAGACAGAAATACATGCCTGAATTACAATATTTTATTTTTATTTATTAAAAGCGGCCATTAAATTTATTTCTCTCTTTCTCGACAGAAATACATGCCTGAATTGGCGAGTCTTTTCTCCCATGTAGTTGTTGATGTTAGCAGTGTGAAGGCCCTATGTTGCCGGTGGTTCCCAAGAGGTAATGTTTTATGTTTCTCTCATTGTTTACGGAGCTGTATCATGTTCCAGCAAAGATCAGTATATGCTCTTGTACCCCTGATCCCCTTGATATTTCATCATTTTGTAGGTGATAGATAACCTGACTTCGATCCTTGTACTTCATTCTATATTGTCAGATGCAGTATATAGGCAAGAACCAGACCTACTAATTGTAGAATCCTGTTGTTTGTGCAGATAACAAGAAGGCTCCTTCCAAGGAAAACAAACATCGAGCAATGGATGACATTAGAGAAAGCATCAGGGAGCTCAGATACTACAAGCAAAATATATTTAAGGCCAGGTCAAAAAAGTGATGTGAACTGTATTATAACGATGTGTTTGAGTACATTGTAACTTCCTTGTACTTTTAAGTTGTAAGCCTCTTGATCTAAAACTTCGATTGCTAGTCATGATTTTGGCACACGCAAGAATCACAGAGCCGTGTTCGGCTTGCAAAAATGTTGGCAACCAGAAATGGGGTATACATGAGTATTACTTAGATTTTGAACACTGTCCACCAATTTGTGTCCGATATTTTAAAAAGTCTCGAATTGTTTGTATTAATTTTGAGAAAAATTAGTACAGGCCATGGGGCAGTTGCCCTCATAACCTGAGACTTTAACAACAAGGAAGTACTGATGTGATCAACGTGACTTTGAAACCAAATGAGGACAAGTTTATAAGGTTTGAATCTCATTAGTCCTCCTTGGTTGGCAAGCGCAGAAAGAAACGGTCAGATCTACCTAAGAGCAATTAAAATCAATTAAAACGAGCCAGAAAAAAAAAACAAAATGCACCAGCCGGAATTCGAACCCGGGTCTGTACCGTGGCAGGGTACTATTCTACCACTAGACCACTGGTGCTCAAGTTGGGACTTGCTCAAATTGTTTCGATCTATAACAGATGAGGAACGAGATACTACGGGTGACCAAGAAGGTCCATGGCCTAGGTTAGTTACCTCCATTGCACATTAAAGGAGGGGTGCTCGCCTAAGATCTCCCCAATGACAATGAGGGAGAGTCTGCGCCATAATATTGTTTCGGAGGAGGTATCCGTCCGTGCAATCCCCTGCAGCTAATTTTTTTTTTGTATGCCTTTTGCCAAAGAAACGCAATGGAAACTGCTTCGTCCCCCATGCAGTATTGAGCTGAGCCATCTGGAATACAATATTGGATCCTAGCAACTTTAAATCTCAGTTGAAGGTGAAGGTTTAGTTCTTGATGTACGCAGGCAGTTGTGGGGAAATAAAAGAGAAACCCAACAATTATCAAAGCAAAACTTTTCGTTTCTAGCTAATTGACTACTTCTCCTCTACGGAATTAAAAATCATCAAACCAACACTGATATTTGTCAAAACGTGCCCATGTTCAATACTACTGCGCAATCTGAGAAACAGGTAAAGATGTATTGATTAATATTATTCTTACAAGAGGAATGATTGACTATTTATTGACCAATCATGCTATAGTGTTATTACACACACAGACTACTCACACACACACAATTACATGGACAGGTCAAGTCAATTAAGGTTGACTTGACAACCATAAACTGTTTATCTAATACACCCCCTCAAACTGTTAAGGGATAAACTACACAGTTTGATAAAAAACTGAAAAGCAGAAAACTGCAAACTAAAGAGACATAGACTGAAGAGACAACATCAGAGAAAACGCAGTAGCAGAGTAGCAACAACTGTTACTAAAGAACCAGCATCAGAGAAGAATAATAGCAGCAACTATAACTGGTGCAGTGAAGCAGCAACAGAAGCAAATGAAGCAGAAACTGTAGCAGTGAAGCAACAACAGAAACCATACACTGTTTATCTAATAGACTAAGTAACTGCAGAAGCACTAGCTGAAGAAGAAACTACAAAGACACTAGTTGAAGTAGACTGTTGAGCTGTAGGCATCAAGGAATGTAAAAGCCTGGAAAATGTAGGAAATCAAAGACCTTTGGTAAAAATGTCTTCTATCTGCTCTTCACTTGAGATATGCTGCAACTGTAAAAAACCAATATCCACTAATTCTCTCACAGTGTGATACTGTATCTCTATGTGTTTAGTCCTGGCATGTAAAACAGGATTAGAAGCCAGTGACAATGCACTTGTATTATCACAAAGAAGCAATGTTGGAGTGGAAACAATAATATGCAATTCAGACAATAAATCAACAAGCCACTTTAATTCTGTAGAAGCTACAGACAAGCATTTGTACACAGCTTCAGCTGAAGACTTAGAAACAGTTGGTTGTTTCTTAGAAGACCAAGAAACCAAATTTGACCCCAAAAATACAGCATATCCTGAGGTTGATCTTCTAGTATCTGGACAACCTGCCAAATCTGAATCTGTATATGCCTTTAAATGCTTCAAACTATCTCTTCTCAAAGTAATGTCTAGAGCAATAGTACCTTTTAAGTATCTCAAAATTCTTTTAACTAACTAAAAATGAATATCCGTTGGTGAATGCATGAATTGTGATACATAATTCACACCAAAACAAATATCAGGTCTAGTAATTGTCAAATATTGCAAGCTTCCTACAATAGTTCTAAACTCAGTTGCATCTTGAAGTTTGATACCATCATGAATGGATACTCTTGCTCCCTTAGTTACTGGAGTATGACAAGGCTTACAATCAATCATATTAGCCTTGGATAAAAAATCAAGAGTATGCTTCTTTGAGTCAAAACAATATAATCATTGTCCCTTAAAGCCTCAATACCCAGAAAATACCCCAAATCACCAAGTTCTTTCATAGCAAACTCTTTCTTAAGAGAAACAATCAGGGCATCAATCAATTGAGGAGAGCTTCCAGTTAATAAAATATCATCCACATAAAGTAATAAAACAAGTATTCCATGTTGAGAAGTAAACACAAACATAGAGTTGTCAGAAATTGCCTTTTTAAAACCATAAGAAAGAAGAAAAGAGCTAAACCTGTGAAACCAAACTCTTGGTGCTTGTTTCAGTCCTTATAGACTTTTCTTAAGATGACAAACATAGTTTGATGGATAATCAGGATTTATAAAACCTTGAGGCTGAGCCATGTATACATCCTCATCTAAATACCCACGCAAAAAAACATTACTCACATCCAACTGCCTTATTTGCTAATTATATGTTATGACCATGCACAAAACAACTCTCACAGTAGTAGATTTAACTACAGGACTAAAGGTTTCATTAAAGTCAATACCATCCTGCTTAGCCACTAGTCTTGATTTGCACCTATCAACTGTTCCATCTGATTTTCTTTTAACCCTGTATACCCATTTAGAACCTAAAATGTTCATATGAGGTTCTGGAGCAACATAATTCCAAGTATCATTATCCATTAGAGCACCATATTCATCCTTCATTGACAAGTTCCACTTAGGAACATTCATGGCTTCTTTAAAAGTTTTTGGCTCGGTAACTGTAGTTAATAAAGAAGCAAAGGATGAGGAAATAGGGTATTTAATGGATATATGAGAGACATGATCTGGAAAAATCTTTGACTTAGAAATGCCTTTTTGAGCTCTAGTGACCATAGTGGTGGAAGAAGGAACACTATCTGAAGAGGAAGATTGTTGAATAGGCAAAACCGATGTAGATGCATGCTGAGATTTAGAGTAGTAAAAAGTGTTTTCATCAAAAATGACATTGCGAGAAATATATGTTTTTCTGGTAAGAGGATTATAGCATTTATACCCCTTGTGTAGAGTACTATATCCAATAAAGACACACTTAACTGATTTTTAGAAGAGAGTTTATCTGCTCTAAGATGTGTCAAATGAGGATAACAGATATAACCAAAAGTTCTTAAAAAAGAATAATCTGGAGCAGAACCAAAAAGATCTTCAAAAGGAGACTTGAAATGTAAAATTTTTGCTGGAGTTCTATTGATGAGATATGTAACAGTCAAAAAAGCATCATACCACATTTCTTTTGGACAAGAAGCATTAAACAAAAGGGTATTACCCATTTCAGTAATATGTCTATGCTTCTTCTCAGCTAGACCATTTTGCTCTGGTGTTTTTGTACAAGAAATTCTGACAAGAATACCACTCTGTTCAAGAATAAGTTTAAAAGTACCTTTTACTAACTCAACATCACCATCTACTTGAAAAGAAACAATTTTTGTAGAAAACTGATTTTCAGTATGAGTTTTAAAATGAACAAAGCATTTAGATGCATCAGACTCCAGTTCCATTGGATAGATCTAATTGAACCTACTATAATCATCTATGAAAACAATGTAGTACCTATAACCATGTAATGAAGGAACCGTAGGACCCCAAACATCACAATGGATTAAAAACAATGGTTTTGTTGCATGAGAGTCTGACAAGTGAAAAGGAAGTCTTTTGCTTTTAGCAAGCTGACATGGATCACATAAAGAAACAGAATGAGGAGTAGTTAAAACAATTTGTTTGGATGAGTGAAGCTTTTGAATGATATTGCTAGATGGATGACCCAATCTGTTATGCCACACATGAGAAGGAGCATGAACAGTAGCAGACAAAGCAATAGTAGGAATAGAAAAAAGAATAGAATATTGGATTGGGTAAAAATTATTAACCAAAGTACCATGAGCAAGTAAAACATGTGTAGTAAGATATCTAATCTCATATGATGTAGGATTTAACTTGAAGTAGCAATGATTATCCTTTGTAAACTTAGCAATGGATAGAAGATTATGCTTCATGGCTGGCACTAGTGAAACAGTGTTTAAGCTAAATTTAGTTGTAGGTGTTTGAATACTAGAATTTCCAGTAGAAGTAATCATAAGAGACTTACCATTGCCCACTTGCACTTGCTCCTTTCCGTGATAGCTAGAAGTATTTTGCAAAAGAGTGTCATCACCAGTCATATGAGCTGTGGCACCAGAATCAGCAAGCCATGATGGAGTTGTGGAAGTAGATGGACCAGAATAAACCATATCTTCACCCATTGAAGTAAAAGCTGATTGTTGAGCTAAATTTGCTGTTACATTGCCAATATTTGCACTTGAACCATTAGTTGGTGGATAATATCTGAAATGACATCTACTAGCACAGTGTCCTTTCTTTCTGCAAATTTGACACTCTACTTGAGAGTAATCCCTTTTAACATTACCAGCACTAGAATTACCTTCATGAGAAGCAGTAGGTCTAAAATTTGAACTGTTCCTGTTATAATTGGTATTAGAAAAATTACCAGAATTCTTGTTATTATATCCATTACCTGAGCCTGTGTTCTTAGCTTTACTACTGCTAGTACCAGAATTCATATTTCTTGAATAAAGAGCTGAAGACCCTTGAGCAGCAAAAACCAAAGTAGAGTCTTGATGTTGAGAAACAAGCCGTTGCTCATGATTTAACAGTCTAGGCTTCAACTCTGCAAAAGTAAATGGTACTTCTCTATTTTGTGCTGAAATCACAAAATTATCATACTCTCTCCCCAAACCATTAAGCACATACATAACCAAATCAGACTCAGAAACCCTTTCTCCAATGGCAGCCAATGAATCAGCTATAGTCTTCAAATTTTGCAAATACACAAGAACAGTAAGATTACCCTTCTTCATACTAAACAACTAATTTCTCAATAAACTTTTGCGAGCCATGAATTGATTTCGAAAACTAACTTCAAGAAAAGACCAAATTTCTCTAGCAGTTGATAAACCCAGTACATCACCAGATACAAAAGGTGTAAAGGTAGCTTTCAAACAACTCATAACAAAAGAATCCACCTTTTTCCAATACAACCATTGAGGATTCAAAATTGAATTGTCATTAACAACATTATACTTAGAAGGTTCCCTTATATCACCACCCATACAGATCGGTTGAAATCAGAATAGACTCAAATTGGTCACGCCAGAATAAAAAAATTGATGAATCAAGTTTTGAGGAAACAAAGTTTGCAATATTAGAAAATGGTAAAGAAAAATTGAGGGTGTCACCATCTTGAGCAGCGAAAGTCGTATCCATTCTTCTTTTTCTTTGATAAGTAATAACGGACATATAGAGAAAAAACCAAAGAATTTGATGATGATAAATCAAGAAACTGAACTGCAGATCTTGAATATTGTTTTGATTTGAAGATCTTGACCTAAAAACTAGGTAAAGATTATGTTTGATAAAAGCTATAGAATCACAAAAAATTGTATGACAAAAGATGTCGATGATTCAAAGGATCTGCTAAAAAGATTGTATGTAAAAGATTATTTGCAGAGATTTTTTTTTTTAAGTTTTTAGGATTGTAGGATCGTTCCCACATCGTACTGTAGTGTTATTACACACACAGACTACTCACACACACAATTACAGGGACAGGTCAAGTCAACTAAGGTTGACTTGACAACCATACACTGTTTATCTAATACAATCTGCTGAGTTTCTTTCATGTTGATTCTTAATCACTCATGATTTGAGACAACTCTCCTCCTTTTTCGGTGCTTTGCATAATCATGGGCATTATGGCTGTGATCTACAAATAACATGGGTGTTCCTCTCTGCGTGCCCCTAAGCAAAATTCTCTTAAACACAATCTTAAAAATATATTTCCTTTTTATTGCGTTTGTGTCCTTTTTGGCAGGCATCTGACACGAAAAATATATTATCTTAAACTCTTAATATTTCACTCCTCCTTCCATTTGCATTCCATTTTTGCTGCTTAGAACTGTGAATCAGAGTGATTCCATTTGCATTATTTTAGACTTGTGGTTCTCCTGTCAAAAACAATATTCGTTCTTTTGTAAAATGAACATAAATTACCTGGAGCTTTAGAATTCTCTCTAATTTATGATAGAAGGGAAAATAGATATGCATATGCATTTGCACATATCTAGAAATTTTTATTGACGGATTAAACGTTACATTCAGTACGAAAAGAAGTTTTGATAATATTTCTTCAAAGCATTGCAACTGTGACTGGTTGAACGGAACATGGCAACTGAAAGCCTCTCTATTCTTGGATTCACCATTACACTGTGCTCGATACTTGGACAGGCACCATTGCTCGGAATTACGGAAACCAAAAAATGCATACCAATGAGAAACAGGATCAAAAACTTGTAAAAAAAACAGAAAATGGGCTATATAGCCAAAATGACATTTTTGCTGGGTTCAATGGACGGGTAGAAATTCAGCCTGGGTCATATGGCAGAGCATCTTTTTAATGGGAACAGACTAAATTACCCTTTCTATCACGCTATTTAATATCGTTTCTCAACATTCTTCTCGTCTTCTCCATCGCCTCCACAAAAACTAGATCTGAAAAAACTATTAGAAGCTCTCTTTCTCCATCAGCTTCTGCACCTCATCTACTCCATTACCAATCAACAAGTATCGTCATCTTCTTTCTACGCCATCTCCAATATCAAACCAGTAACATCATATTCCTCTACCATCTCTATCTCCTCCACAATCACCAACACCACCATCGACATCATCAACTTTATCCAACAAACACCATCATAGGTACCAGCAACACCACCATCAAAATAGGTTTTCTGTTTGCGTAATTTAATTAAATTTCTCAAATTAGGGTTTTATGTTAATTCGATTTCAGAAGATAAGAAATGAAGACTATGCTCAAATTGGTAAGTTTCTTAACCTTAATTGTGTTTTGATTGCAATTGATTTCAAATTTGTTCATCTTAATTAGATGAAACTGATTTTATCCTGTGTTAGATTTAGTTGAACAGACATGGCGAAATTGAGTTTCATCTTATACTAAATTGGGTTTAATTTGCTTTCACCCATTTTAAACTATGATTTTGAATTCGGTATCATTCATTTTGAACAAGGATGAAATTGGGTTTTATCCTATACTAAATTGGGTTTAATTTGCTTTCACCCATTTTAAACTAGGATGAAACCGGTTTCATCTATAGGTAGGATGAATCTATGATTTTTGAATTCGGTATCATTCATTTTAAACAAGGATGAAATTGGGTTTCATCCTATGCTAAATTGGGTTGAATTTGCTTTCACCCATTTTAAACTAGGATGAAACCGGTTTCATCTATAGGTAGGATGAATCTATGATTTTTGAATTCGGTATCACTCATTTTAAACAAGGATGAAATTGGGTTTCATCCTATACTAAATTGGGTTGAATTTGGTTTCACCCATTTTAAACTAGGATGCAACTAGTTTCATCCTATACTAGTTTACTCTGTTTTTTGCTCTGTTTGAGGTTACTCTGTTTTTTGCTCTGTTTGAGGTTACTCCGTTTGAGGTTATTGATGGTTGTTGGAGGAGAAGATGTTCATGGTTTTATTGGGTTTGGTTTGAATTGGTGTTTGGTTGAGACAATTTTAGCTGGGTGGTGGTGGTGGTGGTGGTGGTGGTCTGATGTTGCTAAGAAGATGTGAAATTAAGGGTTTTACAGGCATGCAATGGTGGTGATTTGAGCTGAGATTGCAATGGTGGATTTGAGCTGAAAAATTCACGGATATGTTGAAACAGAGTACTCTGTTTTTTGCTGTACTCTGTTTTTTTTCCAATTATTGTATGGAATATCCACGTACTCTGTTTTATGTTATTCCGTTTTTTGTTCTTGTAATTTTTAGTGGATTTGAGCTGAAATACACGTACATGTTGAAGGAGATTACTCTGTTTTTTGTTGAGATTGCAGAGTACTCTGTTTTTTTCCAACCTTTACTAACCGAATAAACATTTGAAGAAGATAGGGACACATTGGTCTGTTCCAATTAATTAATAAAAAATATTCTGGGTGAAATATCAAAATTGGCTATTTCAATAGTATTTTTTTTTAATACTGTCCATATAAACAATATCTAAACCTAGAAATCTATTTCACCCAGAAATTCTTGCTTTCGGTCTTTTTGACCAATTTTGTGTAAAAGAAACAAGTTTTATTGAAAACGTTAAAATACTTTGAAAGAAGAAAAATATACTTGGAAAAATAGGATTTTTCTTTTTCTTTTTAGCACCATCCAGGAGCATAGTGTGGGAATCCCTGACTGAAGTAATTCGAAACAACACAAGAGTTTAGAAGCTCAACATTTTTCAGGCACCGCGGAGTTTTGTAACTGCTAACCGATGTGCCTTGACTAACTGCATAATCCATCAAATTATCAAAAGTTCCCGTCTCCACTATCTTTATCTCCAGAGGGTCAATTGATTTCTCTATCGTGCGATGCATCCTGTACGCATTGCTTAACGACTCTTCAATTTGGAAGCAGCATTCTTCGAACACTGACCTAGGAATAATAACTGCATTATTATTAACGTTAGAGTTGTGATGTCGAAGCTCCCAGTAGATAACATAGTGCCCATGATTGCTAGTACTTGTTGTATGGGCATAACTGGTGTAATCAACAAGGGTTACATTGAATTTCAACATGAGATACTTCATTGCATTTTGAACTGCATTGTGAAGCTCCAATTCGCTCGTCTTCTCACTATCAAGGCTCAGAAGTATCTTCTTTCGGCATATGAACTGGAATTGTGGAGCAGTGTTTTTAAACCCAGCGACTCTTAGCACGTCTCCAACCCCATACCGATAAAGTCCTGCACACGAATTAATGATATTTCCGCAATTAAATTCGAATCACTCGCTTAACTAATAAAATGAAGGAAATGAAATATAAGCAATATACATATATTTACCATTATAAGTGGTGACAAAAACTTCGTATTCATGTCCAAGCTTAACGTTGGCCAATTCAACTAGTTCTTGCGCATCATATTGCTCTTGCTGGTTGTTGTTCTTTTGTTGATTCTCATCAAGTATTGGCAAGAACTCGAAATAAGCCACGTTAGGGATAAAAGTATAAGCAACTTCATTTGGTTTGCAGAGAGGGTTGAGGTTTATACCTAGGAAACATTCTGAACATGCATACCTAGTAGAAACAAATGGAAGCCCATTACTGTAAAAGTCGATGGAAGATATATACTGAGACATAGACCCTGTTATGATAGCATCAATGTACTTAGCGTTAGGCCATAACCTAGATATAATACCTTTCCATGACTCATCTCTCTTACACTCAATCTCAATAAAATCAGCAAGTTCCGGATCGGGGTTTACTAGTATTTTCTTGACAGCATCACGTACTGATATATCTGTGATAATCTGGGTATTAATAGTTCCTGTTCGGATGTCATTACAGAGCAGAGACCAATGTTTTTGAATAAAAAGTATAACCCTCACCAACACGGTTACGAAAGCAGATCCAACTCGGACAACTAGTTTGCTTTGATAAAGACCACAAAGACACTGAGAATACATACTCTGGTCAAAATCTTTGCAGAGAACGGTTTCAATTGGACTAGTGTAATCTTCAAGTGGATCGTAAGGTCTATTCTTAAATTGTGAACTCTGATAAAAACGCGCTAAAGCTGAACAGACTGGTAGTCCTCCCGGAGTATAAATGATCCCTCTTGAGAACCTAAAAATCATAGCTTTTCCTTTATCAATACCTGTTATGTACTTGTTCACCACCGGCATTGTAAGACCGTGAAGAAACAATAAACGTTGCATCTCTTCTTCTATAAATGGAAATATCTTCCTTCCGCCATCTGAAGTTCCAGAGCTGAAACAAAAACGAAAGTCAACCTTTGGTTTAAGATCCAAGCGCAAAACCAGCTATTTTGTAATATGCAAAAACAAAATTGTATAAAAAATAATAATTAAATAGTAATAAATAAAAAAAAAAAAGCAAAAAAATAAAAAAAAATTGGTTTAAGAGGGAGTACTAGAACTGACCTGAGGAGCAAATCTGTTATTGGACGGCCACACAGGATTGGTGAAGTATCACCATTAGCGATGCGTTGTATGTAAGGTTTAAAATCTTCGTAAGTGGCAATGGGAATGACATTCCTGTAGGTTTCACGATCTGTACGACCATTTAAACCGTGATGTTGTAAGTACTCGACGTGTGAACTGATTGACAAAATTTCAGAAAGGACTTGTTTCTGAACTTTTTCCGTGTCAGTTGTGACCTCTTCGATGAACTCAAGTGCTTTCTTGTGCTTAGTAACATGAATATCATCCGCAACAGTATTCATATTGTTGTTAAGTATGGATTCCGGTGACGAAATTGTTGGAAACCGGATGTGTAGTTTCTGGTGACGGGATCCGGATGTTTTTAGTATTCTTTTGTGTTTTGATGTTGATGAAAATTAGTAGTAAAGGGTCTTCCTTAATTATATAGTACCAGATTTGTGCCCGTGCTACGCACCGGGCATTTTGTTTCTTTTAAACTTGGTTAGCGTGGGGCTTTGTCCCGCCCGGCCCAGCGGGATGCATTTTTGATTTGGTGTGAGCAAGGCTTCGTCCCGTCTCGTGGAGATGCATTTTTGATTTGGTGTGCACGGAGCTCGACACGCTCCGTGGGGATGCATTTTTGATTTGGTGTGTGCGGGGCTTCGCCCTGCCCTGTGGAGATGCATTTTTGATTTGGTGTGTGCGGGGCTTCGCCCCTGCCCCGTGAGGATGCATTTTCGGTTTGTTGTGAGCAAGACTTTGTCCCGTCCTGTGGAGATGCATTTTTGATTTGGTGTGTGCGGGGCTTTGCCCTGCCCCGTGGAGATGCATTTTTGATTCGGTGTACGCAGGGCTTCGTCCTGCCCCGTGGCGATGTATTTTTGATTTGGTGTGGCGGACAAATACATTAAATATGTGGAGAATATGTGTATATTTTATTTATTTTTTCATTTTATTTTCGCAGAAAATATGTGGATTCTTTTTCTATTTGGAAAAAAGAGTCCTTATACGGTAGATACTCGATTTCCAAATTGAATTTGGACTTCCTTGAAAACTGAAACACGGTAGGTTAGGTTTTCCTTTTGAGTTTGTAATTTTTAAACCAATCATACTTACCAAATGTTCTCGCTAATTCGAAATTGCATTTGTTTTTTCTTTTAATCTTTTCTTTTTAAACCAATCATACGTTGTCAAGTATCCTCGCCAATTCCAAATTGAGTTTGGTGTCCTTTTTTTATATTTTCTTATTATTTTTAAACCAATCATACATTGCCAAGTATCCTCACCAAAACGCTCGTTTCATTAAACTCAAAAAAGATCTATCTCGACCAATAGAAAGTGAAGGTTTTCTCATCATTCAATTTGAGAGCTTTATTTATCTATGCCTTTAAATCTTTAGATTTCCACGAGAATTCCGTAGTAGAATAATGAATTTGGAGTTATCTGTTGATCTAGTACTCTTTACCCTAAACGGCTATACCCATCACCATGATTCAAAAGATGCTCGGTTCATCAAAAATTAATCTCCCCATGATCAAAAAAATTAATCAACTCGTGACGATAGACACTGTAGTAATAATAACTTAATTACCCAAAATGTGTCGTCAAAAGTGCACAAATCCTAAAATCTATCATCGTGTCAAATAATCGTTTCCTAATAAGCAACCAAATATTTGTCAACTGGCCCAAAATTTGGGCTATATGTTACCACGTACCTCGTTCCCCAGATTTCGTACAAAACTCTAAATCTTGCCCCTCTGTAGAGGAATTTAAAATAATGCTCCGGCTTGGCTTTTCAATGAAGTTGAAGGAAAGGTTACAGCCTGGTTTGATGCGAAGTTGTGACCTGTAGTCGATGTATACCGTTGGAGTTGGAGATGAGCCTCATTGTATACTCAATTCTGGCATGCTTCGCACGATGTTATTTTTCTATTCTCTTTCTGAAAGATGATTTAAAGTAGATACCAAACACATTAAACTATATTATCATAGCAATAGCATTACAATAATTTTGTCATCCAACTAATTATATTCTCATGGTCTCCAACTTAAGTAAGGGATGTCAAAAAAATAAGTGACATATACAGAATAATCAATATCACATATATAATGCAGAATCACAGATGGAGATATTTACAACCAGGGTAAAGGCCCGGGGTTAAGCCCTCTTATTGCATGGGAAGCAAATCTAGTATGAAAAATGCATATACTGTATATAAACTTGCGGAAGTTTGCAGAAATAGCGACCAACGCAAAAAGAAAGAGCACCAATGAAGTTTTAGCGGCGGTCATTACGATGGATATAAAAATATTACTTAAGGGTGTACGACGATGAATGGGTTATGGATGATTACTTCTAAAACTTTGGGGTGAAAATTAATAGTCAATGCTACCTTCTATTTATAGCGAGCTAGGTTCATTAGGTTAAATCGAAGATATTAATTGTTTATGTTTTAATTAATGGTAGAGGAGGTTTCCAACCTTCTACAGTCCGTTGATGCTGGTATCAGTAAACTAATTATAATCTTCACCAGGTGAGATGATCAGTTGATGGTGATTAAATACTAATTAATTCCAAATGGCCATGTTAGATTGCCTAAGTAAGAGTGTTGAATCACCGTCCCCATATTTAATCACCATCCCAAAATGTATTTACTTCAACCGGCAACATTATCCATTTAATTAAGGTTAAGTAGATTCAAATCAATCTCAACTTGATTGTTTTTGAAAACCCGTAACCAGTCAGGTTCGGCCCTTACCTGGGCAAGGTCGGGTTGCCAAAAAATATGCTTTTCTGTCATCACCTGTCTAATTTTATTTTTTTTCTTTTTGAAGGAAGACTTGTCTAATTATCTATTGGCCGATATGCCTAATCATTTTCTCAATTGACAAATATGGAATATGAGTAAGTTGTTTGTTTGTATGTGTAACCGTGAATCAAGAAATGAGTTCCTTCTCCTCTACTGTTTCATCAAGAACTCATTTGAATCAAGATCTCCTCTACGATTTCATTACGAACCCCTTTCATTTTAGCAAACTGTGTTGATGCTTTATTGGTTCGGTATACCAGAGTAAGCGATAATGTTTTTTTAATTAATTAACTGATTAACACCAACTATGTAAAGAGATGAATTGATGAGTTCACTGCTGTAGCACCAAGACCAAGAGGAAATGATGTTGTAGCTATGTTTTTTGAGAAAGTTCACTAGTTGTGGATTCGCCATTTATATTCATGTATTATTATTTGAATAATTATTTGTTTGATGTATGTAAATGATTGCAAGTTTTTTTTCTTAGTTTAGATCTAAAATAGTTTTTACGAATCAGCGGAAGCAAAGTTTTGTTAGGAGTAGCAAGAAAGCAAGATTAGGCTCGAACGAAAATTGGAAATTTTGGCTTGTTGAATCCGGCACCGTATGAATTGGCTATTTTGATTCTTTTGAATATAAACAGCAAGTTGTTTTTGGTATAGAAGATATACTAGATGCAATTGTGATAATGTTGATAATCATAAGGATGATTAAGGCTAAGAGTATGAGTTTAACAATGGAATTTGCTAATCATATAAATCATTTCCTTGTTACGCCTTTAGTCATCACCTTGATTATAGGTTTTGTTTGGATGGTCACCATCTTAAAACGCTACCTCCTTAATCGAACGATCAGAACTAACAACTTGCTGTCAAGAAGTTTTACATCTCCTCCTGGTATGTCCTTGTAGTTACCAAGATTTCATTGATGTTTTATATACTTACAAGAACACTAAATATCCTTGGTCGTCGTCTTGAAATTCGTGCAGTTGTTCCTGGCTTACCAATAATAGGAAATCTACGGCAGCTAAAAAATAAGAAAATTCACCAGATTTTAGCTAACTGGGCAGAAATCTATGGACCCATTTACTCCATCAAAGTAGGAGCTTTTACTATTGTTATTCTCAATAGTACTGATGTTGTCAAAGAGGTTCGAGCGTAGCTCATATTTGAGACTACTTTTAAGTACGATTTTTTTTCTTTCAGTATTGCATATGCTTATATTGATTTTTGCAGGCAATAGCGACTAAATTCTCATCCATCTCAAAGAGGAAGCTTACGAACGCGATGCAAACTCTTGCAACAGATATTATTATTACAAGTGACACCAATGAATTTCATAAGATGGCAAGACGACACATAGTCAGTAGTGTGTTGGGAGCCGGTGCTCAGAGACGACATCGGGAACACAGAGACACCATGATGGATAACATAGTGCGTAACTTACAAGCCCATGCCAAGGAAAATCCTCTCAAACCTGTAAACTTCAGACTGATATTCCAAAATGAAATGTTTAGTCTAACTTTGAAACAAGTAAGCTACCTTTCTCTTGTTAATTGTATAAGAGTTTTTATTATTGATCGATTTTTGTTTCAATTTTCAAAATTAATAGATGAAAACTGGCCGAATTTAGGCATTGGGAATGGATGCAGTAGGGTCTTCAAAATATATTGAGGGGCTTGGTGAAACTTTGTCAAGAGATGAGATCTTGAAGGTTTTAGTGTTGGATCCACTGTCGGGAGGGACTGAGGTGGAATGGAGAGACTACTTCCCATATCTGAGATGGCTTCCCAATAAAAGCTTTGAATTGGACATCGGAAGGATGGTGACACGCAGGCTAGAAGTGATGAAAACACTTATTGAGGAGCAACAGAAAAGAATTTCTTCAGGAGAGGTATATACTGCTCGCTCTCCATCATCTCGAGTCTAATTTTGTTTCTATTAGTTGATTATTCATGCTATTTCAAACAAACTCGTTAACATTTCTATCCTAACATATACTGCGTACATACACATTAATATTATTACAAGGAGTAACTTCTGTCAAACAGGGAATTAACTGTCACCTGGATTGGTTGATGTCCGAAGGGAAAACTCTTACAAAGACACAAATAAGCATGTTGATCTGGGAAACCATTTTGGTAGGTTCAGAAACAACTTTACAAACTGCAGAATGGGCCATGTATAAACTTGCAAAACATCCTACATATCAGGTATTTTTTCCCAGCTCCCTCGTCATTGTGTTGTTCTATCTGCATTTCGGTGTTCATGAGTTGTATCTGATTAATCCATCAGGATCACCTCTTCTATGAGATTCAAAAGGTATGCGGAAACAATAAATGCACCGAGGAGCAGTTTTCAGAGGTTACATACTTGAGCGCTGTATTTCATGAAACCTTGAGAAGGTACCCCCCTATACCTATCGGTTCTCTGAGAAATGTACACCAAGATACTCGACTAGGAGGGTATGACATTCCTGCTGGAACTCAGGTAACTAAAAGGTTGCAAACCCGAGAATTATATCATCTTGTTGTTGTAATTATTAATGCTGTAATCGTCAAACTTAATAATTAATTAAGCTATTTGTCTCAGGTTGCCGTCAATTTTTATGGTTGTAATATGAACAAAAAACAATGGGATTCACCGGAACAGTGGAAACCCAAGAGATTCTTAGACAGTAATCATGATCTTAGGGATCTTTACAAGACTATGTCATTTGGAGGAGGAAAGAGAGTCTGTCCAGGAGCTCTGCAGGGACGTTCGGTTACTTGCATTGCTATTGCTAGATGCATTCAAGAGTTTAAGTGGAGTTTGGAGTTAGGAAGGCAGGAAGAAGATATAACTCCAGAGCTCCATCCTTTGCTAGCAATCATCACTCCAAGATAATAACAGTGAGGGAGCCAAGATAAACAGGAGAGTGCCGATATATTTGTTTCTTTGTGAACATTAAAGGGTCACGAGTTACGCACCAAAATGGTCCATTCTGGTGAAACTGTACATTTGATAATTTCCATCTGTTTCACTCTTGCAAAGGTGATTTAATGGATCAAGGTGAGCTAGGGCTCAGCTCCTTTATGTGCGATTTAATTGGCTTTTGTGCAAGAGCGACATTTCCTTTACTGCCAGCATATTTTCTTCTCTTATTAAAACCAAAAATAAATAAATAAAATGCTTGGATTATGTGTCATCAGAGGAATCAAAAATCAATTTTTTTTTTTGGAATTTTGGGAAGGGAATCGAAACCGGGTCTGTGCCGTGGCAGGGTACTATTCTACCACTTACCCATATATCCACTCTCCAAAATACCCCCAAAGAATACCCACCTCCGTAAATCCTCAAACAACTATATCCCAACTCACCTGTGTTGGGAGTGGATATATGGCGAGCTGTAATGGTTATATACTACATAATCAAATTGCAGTTATAAGTTAGAAAAAAGATTTTTCGTTGTAAATTTTAGATACTAATATGTCTACTCCAACTGTTTGGTGGAAATGCCTAACTAAACATATAGCCGATTATTTTGACCTTATTAAAAACAAAAGCACGTTCCTAGATAAGCACAAACCTGTAGCCACAAACAATACTTATATTTGAAATCTGGCTCCTGATGAACTTCCCTTAGTAGAAGTTGTTGCAAGGAATTGAACGACACTCACAATGTCCAAAGCCATGAGAATACGCCGTCTCCAATCTAATGTAGTAGTAGTAGTGTGATGCCGAAGTAACTGAAACAAACTCCCACTGCAAATTGGAGCATGTACGCCAAGTAAGTTGAATAATGTGAAAGGTAAATTATCCAGTAAGCAAACAACGGAAAACGGCTGAAAGTAGAGAAAGAACCGAGGAAAGGAACTCAGCGATAATACGCGGAGGTGAAGTTACTGCCCCAATATATAAAGAGTACCACGTTTGGATGCCTCAGCTTCTTCATCAGTATACCTTCATATTTTTATACAGTACATTTAATACTTTTACTTAGGCATAGAAATCCAACCCAATTTTATAGACGACAGAAATATGAAACCTAAGCAATAGATCCACAGCGAACTCCAGCAAATGTATAAACCTGTCTTTGAAACTTCTTCAAGTAATATCATTATTTGATGATGCAACCTAGCTTGAGTTCATATAAAACCTCTTATGCGTTAGCAAGTCTTCCGAGTATTCAAAGTTCAAGAGTACTTTGATTGCAACGTCCTGCGAGAAATGGAAATGAGTTCCTTTTTAACAGCTTGATGGAATACAGTTCCTCTGCAATATTTCTGGGTCAGGCTGGGTGACAAATGCTAGATCCTACAGTATATTGTTTGCTCGGATAATCAACAAAGGCTGAGTTTCTCTTTCTCAAAATCATTCTTGACTCTGCACAACTTGATAATTTAATCGTATTCCTTAAAATTCCAAGTTTAAAATTCCCTTGTTAATTGGACAACTATGGCACCCAAGGCATGGTACTTGTGGCTCTGTTTACGTGTAACTTAAACTCAAGTAATACTGATGGATCCTGGAAATAGCTTGTATTATTACTGATGGAAATCTGGAAAAATCTGTGGAGGTCAGTTGATTCCCGTTTCCAGCAGAGTTTTCTTTATTTATCTCATTATGTATTGTATCTTCTTTATTAATTGTTTCTGTAGGGGCGAAATATCACACAAAACCAACCCACAGCCTCGCCCTCACTAAAACGATCGCTGATATAAGCGAAGAAAGAAATTAGGCGAAGGAATATAATGTGACAAAAGGAACCAACACCAGAACACCTACACGACGGATGTAACACGAAGAGCACAAAGCTGTAACGCGAGAGATAGTGACGTCTTCCCAAAGCCTGGCGAATAGGACAAGATAAACAGAGAACAACTAACAAAGATCTGCACGTGAACTCAATTGTCTTCTACCATGATGACCGGCAATATAAGGGTTCAAATAATGAAGAGAGAGGAAGGTTGAAAAGAGTTCAGTCAAGAACAAGAGTAGAAAATCACCACTAGAAAAGAGATAAACACTAGAGTTACCTTATTATCATCATCTTCCTTATATATATAAATCTTCATGATATCAATAAGAACATCATTTTACTCCATACAAAGCTTGTGTAAAGATCATATCTAGTGTCAAGTGATGAATAATATCATTAATGTTTGAGTTTACTTGCATGACTTAGACTTAGTGTTCTTATAATTTCTTTGGGTGTAGTTGTGGGATTTTCCGCAATTACATTTTGGCGCTAGAAACAGGGAGGATTCATCCTTGCCTGTTAATATTCAGATAAAAATCACCTTCTGATTGAGTGAGGTTATTATCTACCACCGTCTCCCTGCTCATTGCTAGAGTGAGCTCATACATTACCTAAAGTTATCACTGTTTGGAATTCAGTTATGTGAAAAACTCCTTCCAAGAACACTACGTCTCATCAATACCCAAAAATATCAAAGAACCAAGTCATGCAGAGGGAAAATGCGAACGGCTGGTATGAAAAAGAATCAGCAGTTGTCAGCGAAGATCCACAATATTGGACAGAGTGGGTGCAGCCATATGACCCGGACAGGCCAATGATAGATATTAGCAGAGGAAATGGTAGAAGAGAGAGCAAATTCAACTATCAGAACCGAGACGAGGAGATCCTAACACTCCGACGCTAGAACGAAACAAGATTCATACAGTGGAAAGAATGGAGAGGATACTAATGGAGGAACGAATTAACCTTGTGCAAGAGCATGAATGGTTGATGATAGAAAATCAGAATCTGAGAAGAAGAATACAGGAGTACGAATGGGAAACAAGATACGAAGAAAACCGCAAGAGGCCCCACAAAAACGGAGGTGCAAGAAGAATAAGGCAGATAAATGAGAACATTTTGGGCGATATACATCCGCAGAGGCAAAAAGGATACCAGGTGAGCAGAAGAATGGCGTATCAAAGTAAATAATGGGCGAAAATGGTTCAACGCGAAAATTACTCCCAAATGGCTACAAGGGGAAATCACGAAACTAATGACATATCGCGTGTTACAAATTGGGAAGCCAGGATATCGCGGAAAAGGGCCAAGAGACAGATCCGTGAACATAAGAAAAATAATGCCGCCTAGAGCCAAGCCTCAACACCAATCTGAGGAAAGAAAAGATCATCTGAGTAGCCAAGATAGGAGAATGTACCATGTGGTAACCAAAGGAATTCTGAATACAAAATGAGTTCTCCAGACAAGAAAGCAAGCAGGCCAAAGGCGAAATCAAAAGCTATACTGCGAAGTTTCAAAGATTACTCGTAAGACCTCAATAAGGGGCAGCGAGATATTATTAAAACCTCTACCTAGGGTGGCTGGGACTACAATTATGGCATGTAAACTTAGTTCGCACAAAACTGTGCGACCGGAGGACTGCAAACTGTGTAAGAGGTGACCCTTAAGCCCTAACACGTGGCATAGCTGCTGATCCCAGGAAACTTACATATATTGGGGCGAAATTCCTATCCATCGGAGGCCACTGAGAACTAACCACTCAGCGAATAAGTTCTCCGATATGGGGTGTAAAAGCATGCCAGTGGAGATAGAAGATGGCCTGGAACTTCTGATACACTCGGTCCAAAGAATCCCCACATAGGGTGTGATATTGTGCCTAATGAGCCACATAGGCTAAAAGCATGAGATTGCGACAACACTGGTCGTTGTATCGCCGGATGGGTGGAACCCAACTGATATGGTTAGGGGTGACCTCCTTGAAGGGGCGATTCATGGGGAATATAAATGGACGACACCCTCCATTAAGGAGATGATTGTGTTAAAGACGACAATTTATTGGGGCTTTATACTCACGGGAGTACCTAGGCCTGGTACATTGTCGCAGAATAGCCTGAGGAGGTAAGAATACTAACACCGATAAGGAGAGAACGATGGACAATCACTTGCAAGAGCACATGCAACTGAGATCTCGTCGCCCAACAGGTGGAAGACCCTACCCAAGGCGATCATAAGTCCTTTAAAGTTCTATGTGGGGAAGGCAGTAAGACCTTACATATGAGGCAATTAAGACCTAATAAAGTCAAGTAAAAATAAGGAAGCGAGAAAGGACTCAAGGAGATCGGAGAACCATCAATACGGCCTGAAATCTTGCTGAGGCAACGCGAAAGAGCTAAAGGAGAACACCTGAACTCTCAGATAAGTACCATACTCAAAACTAATCTTAAGATATACCACGAAAACATAGCATGTATAGGTTTATTACTTTGCACATTCTGCTCAAAATATACTATAGGTACCATCCTCAAGAACATGTCAGAACTATAAGATCACATAAAAAAACTTATATTCTCTAAGATACCTACCTTATACAATAACTCTACCAAATAAAGAACAATATTTAACGTCCCTTGTCCCCAAAGGGCGAGAAGTAGAGGCAAGTATGGGATGTTAATTTCATATACTTCTCGCCTTTAGTCAAAAACCTTAAATATTATAAGACATATCTTAAGAAAACAAACTAGTGCATATATAAATCTACTCTCGTTCGGAAACTTTCTAACAAACAGGAAAAGGAAAACGTGAATCAACAAAAATTCATGTTCTGCCCCCCAAGCTTGGGAGCGCCTAGAAGAAACTGTTCGGTAGACCAGAATGTATGAAAAGGAGCATGATCAGAATGATGCCCAACCATGCGGAGGTGAAGTTACTTGCAATGAATTCTTGGCCTCAGGTTGGGAAGTACCATCTTGATACTGCAAAGTAGAACCTTGATCAGCCTCAGCAGCAGGAGGAAGTTGATGCTCGCCTTGGTGTTCTCCTTGGACAACGATTTCATCTTTTTCATCAGCAAATCCATCCCCCGGAGCGGCTTCCTCCTTGTAAATATCTTCCTCATCAACCTCTTCCTCATCACTAAGCTCGCGCTCCACAGATTCATCGTCCGAAACAGGAATATCAGGGAATGTCCTAGCCGGAAGATTATTCTCAGTAGTGATGCGATCATCGATATCTCTAGCAATCTTGTTGCAAAGCCTCTGCGCCTGGTGATTAGCATTAGCCAACAAATCCCTTTTACGACCCTTCAACAAAGCATACCCAGCTTCCATGTTCTCCTTGTATTGTTGTGCCTCTGTCTGCACACGAAGAATGTCATTGTTTGCCAAAGTAAGCCTCTCAGTCAAATCAAGCACCTGCTGCGAAGATGAGACACCGTCGCCCTTAAGAGTTTCTAACTCTTGTTGTGCCTCCGCGAGCTTACTTGACAAAGTCTTCACATCAGCCTTTAGATTCTTTTCACTATCTGCGAAGAATAAACATAGGTCAGAGCACTAACAAAGAAAACCAAACACAAGACTAAAACAGGCTATCAAGGATACCTTCTTTGTACATGATCACGGAGTCTAAGGCCTTCTAATGTTTCTCAACCCAACTAACATGCTTAGCAACAGCAACCCTATTCTCCTCAATCTCGCCTAAAACTCTATCAAAATAATCATTATCCTCAATTCTAAGACGATTCCGTATTTTCTCCAAAATCACGCGAAGCTCATGATTTTCTTGGAGAACCTCCTCCCTACTTTCAATAACCTCATTCTACTCGTGGATCAAAACAGTTTTCTCGCGTTCCAACTGCTTGCAATGTTTCGGAAATGTCGACCGCGAGATCGAGATGGACCTACAACCCCATATAATGTCCTAAATTGAAATTTAAGATGCTCATATTTGTGTCTATAGTTCTCGGTATCATCTTCGATATCACCCTCCTCATACGCAGCCAGCAAAAATTCTTGATTAAGGGAATTAAAATGTACCGGAAGGGCTTTCCTATCTATGTTCGCAGCAACAACTATATCAGACAAATTGAAGACCTCTGCAAGAAACCTCACGAACCTCAACTAAGAAATCCATCCCTAGGGAACCGATGACAAATAAAGATGAGAACATGATAAGGCTTACCTGCGAAGAGCTCATTTCGAACACGAGCAGAATTTACTTTAGCAGTTAATTCCTCAGAAATCCGGCTACGATCTTTCTTGAGCAGAGAAACTTCGCCTTAAAGACTTGCAACTTCATTCTTGAGAGAAGACAGTTCAGAAGAATGAGCGCGAACAACCATCGCAACCCTGCGATAGTCCTCAATTTGGGATACTGAGCGGCACACATTCTGAAAAAGAATGCGAAGGACGTCCATAAAATAAGCATAGCATACATAAAGGGAAGAGCTCTCTATTGGAAAACTTACCAAGTAATCAAACCCGAGATGATGATCAAGAGAAAGCTCGGAATGGAACTCCCATTCAAATGGAGAAGCACTAGGGAAAGAACGAGGAGCCAGGTTCAGCGCCAAATCACGAACGGAAGCAAGATGAGGATCAGACATGGAAAATTGGGCCATAAAAGCTATCTTAGAAGCATAATCAATTTTTGATACCCTCAGAAGAAGATCTTTCAGGTGACTTCGTATGGGAAGAATGAACATGACCACTCGAACTCATTCCTCTCTCAGAATCCGCGATAGAAAACTTCTCCAGCGAAGATAGCTCGTCAGTTCCAGCAATATTAACTGAGGCAGACACATTGGTAGAACCCAAGGTTAAAGGATTGACCACGTTGAGAAAAGGCTTGTTGTTGAATGCACCTTTAGACCTAGTTGAGGTATTGCTGAATTTGCTAGTCTTCTCCTTTTTGGATTTATGAGTGAAGGAAGGACTTTCATGGTCGGACTTCCCCTCTTCGTTCTCAGAGCCTTCACCTTCCATATCATTTTCCCTCGCTCCGTCATCAATTCCCTCAAGAGTTGACTGAAAGTATAAAGAAAACAGCTCAGCAGACAAAATAAAAAGACACATCTACAGGACAAGAAAACCACCTTACCTTTTTTGAACGCGAGGATCCCTTCCCTGCTTTGTTTTCCGCGAGATCTTTATTCTCAGTGGCGGAGCCAAGGGTTGACTAACCCTGGCTCTAGCCCCTCCTAAAATCAGTAAAACCATAAAAGAACCCTTAGTCTTATCCAATATTTTGGATTTAGCCCACCTAAATTTTATGTTTAGTCCACCAATGTAAAAAAAAAACATTTTAGTCCCCCTCATTTCAAATCTTTGGCTCCGCCACTGCTTATTCTTCTTCTCAACAGCAGCTTTCGCAGCCTTCGCTTTATTCTCAAGTGAAGTGGCCTCCTTCGCCAACTACAAATCCAAGGGAAATACATGAGAACCATAATATGGAACAAAAAGCGAAGAGTAAGAAAAACACCCTTACACAATCTTTTCGATCAGGCCAGCTGAACTCCCAAGGACAATACGGGAAAGCTTCAGATCCCACCAGCGAAACATCTGGGGCATCACGAGGAGTCCCATATGCATTAAGATCCCATTGAAGAGGACCCTCGATGATCAAGAAGAAGTTCATCCAACTAGGATCACTGGAATGACGAAGATAGTTGTTAGTATTGCTATTATGGTCCACGATATTCAAAATCCTTTTCGTGCCATCCTTCAATTTAGCTCTGTTCACGCGAATACCCCAATGCGAACTATCTTTCATGGGCCACTTCACATTATACTGTTGAAAGAAGGACTCAACAGTATGATCTGCAGGGTCATAAGGATCCAATACGTCGGAGCAAAGAGACTTTCCGACACCAGTATCTCGGAGAGAGAACTCATAAATAATACCAATCGCATCCCCACTAAGATGATAAACAGCTCAGCCCATCCTCGCAAGAATCTGGTAGAATAGAGGAACCTCGGGATCAAAGGGAGAAAACGGGAGACGTGCTTTTAATTGACCTAGGGCGACGGGCATACGAGTCGCACTCCATGAACCCTTACGCGGAAATCACGGAAACATGTTGGCAAAGAAGAGAAAATGAAATGACAGGTCTAACGTGAGTACTAACAAAGGTTGTAAGAATAACGCGAGAAGAGGCAAAATATAGGGGTGAAATATCACACAAGACCAACCCACAGCCTCGCCCTCACTAAAATGATCGCTGATATAAGCGAAGAAAGAAATTAGGCGAAGGAATATAATGCGACGAAAGGAACCAACACAAGAACACCTACACGACAAATGTAACACGAAGAGCACGAAGCTGTAACGCAAGAGATAGTGACGTCTTCCCAAATCCTGGTGAATAGGACAAGATAAACAAAGAACAACTAACAAAAATTCTGCATGTGAACTCAGTTATCTTCTACCATGATGACCGACTATATAAGGGTTCAAATAATGAAGAGAGAGGCGGGTTGAAAAAAGTTCAGTCAAGAACAAGAGTAGAAAATCACTACTAGAAAAGAGATAAACACTAGAGTTACCTTATTATCATCATCTTCCTTATATTATAAATCTTCATAATATCAATAAGAATATCATTTTACTCCATACAAAGCTTGTGTAAAGATCATATCTAGTGTCAAGGGATGAATAATATCATTAATGTTTGAGTTTACTTGCATGACTTAGACTTAGTGTTCTTATCATTTCTTTGGGTGTAGTTGTGGGATGTTCTTATCATTTCTTTGGGTGTAGTTATGGGATTTTCCGCAACTACATTTTTCTAATCTTGTTAGCATCGGAATGATGTTTAAGTGCTTTCTGGCTATATGTTTGGGTATAGTGGATCATAGCAGCACGATCAAATGACGAGCTAGTCCTTTCGTATTAATCTTTTCTTTTCTTCCCTCTTTTTTTTCTGTCCTTGTAGGGTCCTGATTTGGTGATTCATCAGACCAAGGAGTGTCTAGATAATATGGGGGAGTGGTGCAAAGAGCATCATGCTGCTAGTGGTATGCAGCTTACCAACATTAAATATTTCTGTGATGCAGTTATTTTCAGTTAATTGTGTGTCCTGTGTTACCTGGGTATTGCGAATGATAAAATTTTTCTTTTAGGGTTAAGACTGATAGAGTTCTGAACAGTACAATAACAGAACGAGAAGCTGTAAAACAGGTATTCTCTCTCGGGCTTTTTCTTACAATTTTCGCCCCCCTTCAGTTTTTCTTGTACAGATATATAAGTGTTTTTGGTTATCCCAGAATCTTATCTTCGTTATGTTTTCGATTTCTAAATTCTAACGCTCAATCTGCTCCTCGTTGACAATTTCTCTTTCATTGGATATTGGTTTGTAGGTTATGGAATTTGTGAAAAAACACGTGGGATATAATACAGCTCTACTAGCTGGGAACTCGATTTATGTGGATTTCCAATATTTAAAGGTAACTCTTGAAGAGTTTGATTCCTGTTTTCATTTGTCTATATAACCCTCTGGTAGCAAGAGTGACCTTACTACCCACTAGTATTTGCTTATCGTTTTTATTAATTAAATCTGGTGTTTAATAGAGTTGATGAGAACAATATTTTGTGAATCCCAATTTCCTCTTGAAACAGCAAATTGTAAAGAGATCTATAATTGATTCAAGCTTTAAAGTTGATTTTGTATCCCAATTTTCTGCAAAGGAGCTGATCTACTAAGGAATGGAGTTTGTTCTTCAGAACCGAAATGAAAACCAAAGAAAAGACTCTAAACTTGATGCCACAGTAGTTGGACCTCTTGAAAGATTTATTTGGTTAGAGCTTGATTTATATTTTCCTTTCTTTGCCAAGTATTGCATCAATTTATTTATTAAAAAATGGCCATTAAATTTGTTTCTCTCTTTCTCGGAAGAAATACATGCCTGAATTGGCGAGTCATTTCTCCCATGTAGTTGCCGCTGGTTCCCAAGAGGTAATGTTTTTTCTCTCTCACAGTAGTTACATAGCTGTGTCATATCGATATCTGCACAAGTGTTCACCTGATTTTGTACACCTGTTCCCGGTTCCTTGTATGTCATTACACGATTGGAACGTTTCAAATTTCACGTGCATTCTGAAAGTTTTGTAGGTGATAGATAACCTGACTTCGATCCTTGTAGTTCATTCTATATCGTTAACACTACAAAATAGAAGGTCTCTTGCGACGGCTAAAAAGCGTCCCAAAAGGCCCAAAAACCTTTCCAAGAGGTGTTTGTGACGGTTTTATACCCGTCCCCTATTCTACCGTCACTAATATTTTTTGGTCATACTTTCTTTTATGGACGGCCCAAAAATAGACTTAAATTGATTATCCCGTGACCAATAAGGACGGTCAGTCCTTGGGCGTCCCTAATAACCCTCTCTAGGGACGGTTTTGGAAAAAATGACCGTCCCTAGAAGCCACCTGTCTTGTAGTATAAGCAAGACAAACTCCATGCAGTACAAGAACCAGACCGACTAACGTGTAGAATCCTGTTGTTTCTGTGCAGATAACAAGAAGGCTCCTTCCAAGGAAAACAAACATCGAGCAATGGATGACATTAGAGAAAGCATCATGGAGCTCAGATACTACAAGCAAATTATATTTAAGGCCAGGTCAAAAAAGTGATGTGAATATTACTATTGACATTGTAGTATTACATTGTGTTTGAGTACATTGTAACTTGTGCTTTTAAATTGTATGCCTCTTAATTTAAAACTTCCATTGCTAGTCATGATTTCAGGTATTTTTGTGCAAGCCTTGAAATTGAACGCAGTATAGCTTTGTGCACAGTGCAAAAGTCAAATAGCTGAGCCCTAGTACACTTGGATTTATGTGCCAAAATAATACGGAAAAAACAATGCACCAGCCGGGAATCGAACCCGGGTCTGTACCGTGGCAGGGTACTATTCTACCACTAGACCACTGGTGCTCACCGTTGGTGGTTCTCCAACGTTTATCATGACCTACACAAATGTATCACCCAAACACTGTTTGTTTCACCCATACAAGAGATGAGAAAAGAGTTGCTACAAATGATTCAGACATAGGAACGTTGAAGCATACTTACCTGGACGGGGTCTATGGATTATCAAGAAGGTCCATGGCCTAGGTTAGCCACCTCCATTGCAACTAAGGAGGGGTGCTCGCCTAAGATTTCCCCAAAAGGGAGAGTCTACATCATAATTTGGTGCTTCGCGAAACTTTGGGCATTATGGCTGTGATCAACAAACATGGGTGTTCTCCTCTGCCTGCCCCTCGGAGAAAATCCTCTAATGAAAATCAGAATAAAGAAACGATATTCTTGGGCGGTATTTTGGGTCCTACAGTCATTGTGAAATTTAGATACTACTATGTCTACTCGAACTGTTTTGTGGAAATGCCTAACTGAACATATAGCCGATCATTTGACCTGTTTAAAAACAAAAGCACGTTCCAAGATAAGCACAAACCTGTACCCACAAACAATATACTGTATTTATATTTGAAATCTGGTTCCTGATGAACTTTCCTTAGTAGTAGTTTTTGCAAGGAATTGAACGACACTCACAGTGTCCAAATCCACGAGAATACGCTGTCTCCAATCTAATGTAGTAGTACTGTGACGTCGAAGTAATTGAAAAAAAAACTCCGACTGCAAATTGAAGTATGTACACCAGTCGCCAAGTAAGTTGAAAAATGTGAAAGGTAGTTCCAAAATTTGATTGCAACGTCCTGCGAGATGAGTTCCTTTTAACAGCTTGATGGAATACAATTCCGCTGCAGTATTTCAGGGTCAGGCTGGGTGACAAATGCTAGATCCTACAGTATGTTGTTTGCTCGGATAATCAACAAAGGCTGAGTTTCTCTTTCTCAAAATCATTCTTGACTCTTCACAACTTGATAATTTAATCGTATTCTTTAAAATTCCAAGTTTAGAGTTCCAACATTCCAAGATTAATAACAGGTATCAGTTTGCCTTGTGTATAATGATTGAGTCCGACTTCGCTCATGTAGAGCATGTATTGGCGAAATCCATGATTGAGCTCTATCAACACTTGAATGAGATGGAACGACTATTCCTCCATTTTTTTTAGCAGCGCAAGTATTCCTACATGACATTGACAGTATTCCCTAAATCATGAACAATCTTATCTATGAAATTAGCAATATCGGCTGCTTGTCCGATGTAGTTCTGCGGTGTAAGTTTTAATAGATTAGCTTTTGCATCCTCCGGTATATCCATATCTGATACGAATTCTTTGAAGCTATCTTCCGTAACTTCTCCTTTAATTCCATATTGCCAGAGATGCAAACCATATCTTAGTATAACCTGTTAACGGAAAATAAAAGTCCATGAATGATTCGGTGAAGGTGTTGAGATGAAGTTGATGAACTGACATAAGTTGATGCGTTACGACTAACAGTCATCAGGAAATCTGACAAAACAAAGTTAAGATGCTTACACTCCGTGCTGGAACCATAAGCATGTCCCACCAATCATCCAAATCATTTCTTAAGCAAGTTTTATTTACCTGCAAAGATAACATGTATAAAAATCAATTGTAGCATGTCACTCTAGCTAGCACATCACACATCGGAGCCTACTAGAAGTGCTGCCGGTTTTGTGCCAGAAATTAAATGTGTCAGGGGGGTCGATTTCATCCCTTTTGCACGGCGCTGATGATTAAAATCAATTGTTGAATGCAAAATGAAAATACCTATATACTCTATTTAGTGGAAATGAAGACTGTTGGTATTGTTTTAAGCCTTGAGAATTATTTTTCTAGCCCATAAAATTACCTGAAGCTTTCCAATGCCCACAAGAGCAACTTTGTAAGAAAGAAGATGAGACATCAATCCCTCACCCATCTTCTTGATAATGAGTGTAGCCTTCTGTCATTCAAACATAAACTAGGGTGTTATCAAAATCGAAAGTAAAACACAAAAGAATAAGGAAACTATAGTGTATTCATATGGCAATTCAGAGTGGATTTGTATCATTCGCTATGTTGCCTCGGCACAAGGCTGGGTGCCAGGCAAAGCTCCATCAGCCTTACCGTCAATTTTTTGCCAATACATTTAGGGTCCTCCCCTATTTAGGATCTAATTCTAGTACTTGAGATTACTTACAGGATTAAAAGTAGGGAATATTGGTGATATGCCCCAAAATCGACTGTCATCTTGAGGATATGTCCTAGAATTCCAATTTTCGGGAATATGCCCCAGTCATCCAAAATTCCATCCAAAACCGTTAAGTAGTCAATATTCGCACACACTTGGGATCACATATGCGAATTAAAAGACAGATATACGATATATTAATACACCTTTACAAGGTTCAGGAACATATTCAGACGAAAAAATTAGAGAGAAAGTTCAGACACATTTACGATAAATTGTCTATTTAACGGTTCCTTGACGGAAACCGTTACTTTGAGACATATTCCCAAAAACTGGAATCCTGGAGCATATCCCCAAAATGACGGTCGATTTTGGAGCATATTCCTAATTTTCCCTTAAAAGTATCGTTAAGGACTATTTGAAGAAAAGCAATATTTACTTACTGGTTTCTCAGCACAGTCAATAAGCGTACCACTGGACCACCCAAGTTCACCATCCTTGTTTATCTGTAACACAGGTCAAGTGTTATAATATAAGTCAGGTTATGCAGTCATATACAAACACAGAGTATGAGATTTATTACCTCTTCCATTTCCTCATGGAAAATTAAACATCTCCGTCCACGAAACTCGGTTATCTGCATCACATGTCAATGGTTATCAGTCAGGTTACACTTCCGTATAAACATTAAAAAGGACCTCATAAAAACACAAAACAGAAAGACAGTACCACTGGGGTAAACTAGGTGTTGAACAGCCAACATGTCTAAAAACTTGAAAGGTCGACCCGTGTAAGCCTAGTGCTTGAGATTCTTTGTAGAATCCATCATCAAGAAAGGGCATCTAAGAATAAAAGGAGAGTTCTTAAATAAAATAAGAATAGCTCGCTTATTACCTGATCTAAAAGATTCACCTTATGAGTAGTAAGAGACTTAAACTCGTCAGCCTCAGATATCTGTCAGATAGGTCAAGTGATAAAATAAGAATAACGAGGGCACATCAAACATTTACAGTTTACAACGATTTTTATTTTCATTTTCATTTTGTGTGCATGTGCATATTGCTCACCTGGTTGAAGAATCCTAAAGATACGTAGGTCTGTACATCTTCAAAAAACTCCACCAGGATATCACTAAACCGTTTTAAGGCATAGACCAGGTCCACCATATAATCATGAGGCTCAACCTGTAGAATAAAAATAACGTAATCAGCAGATAAAACCAAAATATATAAGGAATTGATAAAAGACAACTGATACATAATTTATCTTAACTATTTCTCTCCATTAGAACAAAATGATGTGATATTTTTAAGAGGAAACGCACCCGCATATAGGGGTTGAAAGTCAATCCCAGAGTTTCTTCTACAAACTCCTTTGCAACTTGTTGGCAGTCTACCTCAGGGTATGCAAAAAAAATTGGCGTTATTATTCCCGGAAGCACCAGTAAAATCACCCAGTATAGCAACTTTAGATAGGCGATGTCTTTCATTGCTTAATCGAGCAGCATACATTGCAATTTCTTTTTCCATAGTGGTTGCAGCTGCCTAAAATACGAAAAACAAAAAAACTATTGATTTTTGGATATTTTTTGATGATCATGAAGATGCATGAGCTAGTGATTAGTATTGCTCATACAGAGCTCCAAGATATGGAACAAGACTGTCTTTCAAAACTCTCTTTTTTTTTTGATGTTCTTGTTCAGTTTTCAACTGATTACATCACTGCCTATTTATAGGCCTCATTTACCGACAGTACATACTCCAGTTTTATCTAGAGTTTTCTTCTCTAGAAAATTCATTACAAGACCGACCTCACCTTGTCTAGACTTTTCTTTGCATGTTTGACTGTCCTGGGTTATTCTAAGATTTTTCTGAGTCGAACAACAAAATGAATAATACTAAGATTTTTCTGACACAGTACGTAAATAAGGATGTGAAGTAAGAAATGTGTACGTACCTGGACTAAAACTTGTGAACGCACAAGACCGTAATTGCTCATAAACTGATTAAACACAGAAACTTTTTCCTCAAATAGACGATCAAGCTCGGAGGAGGATTCGTCTTCAATTTTCATTCTTTTCATCTAAAATTTAATACAATATCACGATCAAACTCTAGAAATTAAAATCAAAGAGTGATATGAAAATCTCAAAATATATTATACAGCCAATTAATACAAGAAATAAATAAATGACGAAAACGAATTACCTCACTGGTAACTGGTTTAGGGTTATCTTTTATAGACGCACTCCTCAAACTACAGGCCGCTTTATGAGGAAAAGAAATTGTGCTTGACATGAATGAAGCATTTGAAGTACCGAGATAACAACAACAAGAAGAACCAAACTCCGTGCTTAATCTAGGGCTTAAAAATGATCTATACTGAATGGTACTAATAGAAAGCGCTCCTGCGACCTCCATGGATTAAACACAAACCCTAGCTTACCTATTCCCAGAGATTATTTGCAATCGCAACGCCTCTAGTTTAAATGGTGAGCCAACAAAATATATATAGTAAGTAGTAGAAATGACTAGTCCTTAACTTACTGGCTTTAGACTCGCTACCTAGTCCTCTTCTGGAGAAATGAAATTGTCCTAGTTTTTAGAGAAATTGCCATATATATATGTCTCCGTTTTCTTGTCTCATGGCTGCGTCAGTGCTTCCGGTAATAGTGTTCTTTGCATCAAAATGCTCGGTTTCTGGTTTATGAAATTATTGAGCAAATTTTCTCAAGGATAAATAGGCTTTCAAGCAACCCCTGATCAGAAACAAGCGAAAGAGCACTTGGAAGAACTAACAAACCGTTTCAAGAAACTCGAAGAAACTTGAAAAATAAAAGACTGAAGGAATAATGATTACAGTATATTTTTTGATCGATTAAAAAATGACAGAATCAACTCCAAACGTATTTCCACGCTTATTTATAGTTTCATTTTCTAAATAAATTGACTCAATTTTTTATTAAATTCATCATACACGGAACGAAGCCCTTCAACTTTTGACATCACTGATTTATAATACTTTACCAGTAATCTGACATTGTGAATGTTCTACCACCGGTAACGGTAATGTCCAGCTTCTTTCCGGTGCTCTCATCAAAAGCACCAACAGAGACAATTTGATCCTCATGATGTTGAAATCGACTTCAATTTTAGAGACACCACGTGGTGCTGGGCGTATACTATACGGAAGCTTCCGAGCGATTTGTTGTCTTTCACAAACTCACTTTCACCCTGTAGTACATGTATCACAATACTTGCTTGTCCATCTGCAATTGTAGAGAATGTCTCTGACACTGATTCTGAGTAAAGAAACGGTGAATTCCTACTGATGATATTAACCATATTACCACCCGATGTTTCCAGACCAAGAGACAACGTTAATCGATCAATGTCAGTATATAGATACGTTTCGGTAATATCCCCAGACAAGATGCCAGCCTGTTATTCAGATATCAAGACACAATTAACTTAACTTGTATCTAAGAATTGTTAATTTATTTGACTCCAGGGGGTTCCAATCTTACTATGATATACAAGGTAATATTCCTACAAAGAAGATTGGACGGATCGAGCTACTGTGAATCAATTCTTAATGCCGTCCCAAGAGGAATAGGAATGACTAACCTGGATTGCGGCACCAAGAGCAACTTTTTCATCATGATTCACTATGACATTTGGATCTTTGCCAGTCAACTTTTTAACGAGCTCCTGCACAGCTGGGATATGTGTAGATCCACCAACAAGGATCACCTCGTCCACTTTGTCGAAAGCAAGCCTTGCATCTGTCAGGGAGTTCTCAACCGCAACTTTGAGCCTGAGGACATTTTTTTTCCAAGATAAGAATACACTTAGAGTGGATCATCGCAAGAAAATTGCAGTAACTTATAAGATATTGCAACTGGATGTGCATGCAAGAGATTATGTGCATACCGGTCAAATAGGTCTGAGCATAACTCCTCAAATTTAGCCCTTGTAAGAGTGGTTTAGATTCGCTTGGGACAGTCAACAGTTTCAGTAAAGAAAGGCAAACTAATATTAGCTTGAGTCGAAAATGACAACTCTATCTTTGCTTTTTCAGCGGCCTCAGTGAGACACTGAAGAGCTTGTTTATCCTTCAAAAGATTAGTACCTTCATCTACCTTAAAGCTGTCAGCAAGCCAATTAACAATCCGCTGTTCATTGAAAAGATGTACATTTTGAAACATAACCGAAAAAATAAATTAATGGACAGAACAACTTTATAACCGGTTCGTCACGAAATTGAAAAAGACGGCCTACTTAACCTTATCAAAGTCGTCACCACCCAAATGAGTATCCTCATAGATAGACAACAGATCATCCCATAATCCGAACTGGTGAACTGTAAAGAGCAACAAAAGAAGTTTGAATATCAAGTTTCAACCATTAACACTAAAACTCCCAAATGTTTTGGCTTTCAACTCTCAAGCCTCCTAAACTATACCCAACAAATTTTAGGAACCATATTGGAGAGCACACTTCTACAACCACAACAACAACCAAGCCTTTTAGTCCCTAACAAGTTGGGATAGGCTAGAAATGAAACCCATGACGAAGTCACAAAATCATGGAGAGCACACTTATAAAGTAACAGCATTGCAAAGCTTAAATTAAAATGAACAACCACAAGAAGAATTTGTTGGTCAAATTGCATGCGCGAATAAAAACTTGATGACATAAAATGACAAGCTTAAGAAGTGTGATTTACGCAATCAAATAAACAAATTTGTACAACAGCGAAGTACCTGAAACATCAAAGGTACCACCTCCAAGGTCAAATATTAGGATAGTTCCTTCTTTTTCCTCATACGCAAAGGCCAATGATGCAGCAAATGGCTCACTAATGATACGAATAATTTCTATTCCAGCAATTCTACCGGCATCCATTGTTGCTCTCCTTTTAAAGTCATTGAAGTACGAAGGGACGGCAACAACAGCCTTAGTGACTTTCTCATTCAGAAATTTGGACGCATCATCCACAAGTTTTCTCAAGATCTAAAAGCAATGGGTAATGTACTTGTCAAAACTTGGTATCCTTAAACTCCCCACATGAAAAACCCCAAAGTTAAGACTAATAGGAGCATAAAAACAAGTAAATATAATACAGATAGAAATGCAAATTCAAACCTGGGCAGAGATGTCTTCAGGAGCAAGTTGTTTACCAATAGCAGGACATTCAATTTTGACATTCCCATTCTCAGTCACATCTCCCATGACAACTTGATAAGAAACTTGTTTAGATTCTTCATCAACTTCAGAGATATTTCTACCAATAAATCTTTTAACAGAAAAGAAAGTATTCTCAGGATTCTTAGAAGCTTGTGTTTTAGCAGTTTCACCAACTAGTATATCACCATTATTTGTATAAGCAACCACTGAAGGTATCTCAGTAATAATAGTTGGTTTACCATCAACAATTGTTGCGACTGCTGAATTTGTTGTGCCTAAATCTATTCCAACAATTTTGCCTTTGATTACTGGAACACAATTTCTTCTTATATTAATACTTTTCTTACTCAAGTTCAATCCAAATGTAGAATTCAATCTTTGCCCAACAAAAACATATTTTGATTTCCTTGAACTTGTAGTTGTTGTTGATAGAAAACATGTACCACCAAGAATATCAAACTTAACAGCTGCTGATGATGATAATGCCATACCCTCTTAGAGCACACACGTATTAGGAGCTAGCAATGGAAGAAGATTAAGAGTTTCCTGAACAGTATCATGTTAAAGAACAAATTAAGAAATTATTTTGATTTTATATTATTGTGATATACGTTTAATTAGGCATGTTACCATTATTAGATATATATCAAGTTAAACGGTATCTAGCATTGAGAATATGGGGCGTGGGATCCTGCCAAGAAGAACAAGTACTGGGATCTGTTAGTTTTGGTGATCTTCTGGAACCTAGCATTGAGAATATGGGGCGTGGTGGGATACTGGGATCCTTCCATTCTGGTATCCTTCTTTTGATTTGAGCTTTGGCTTTCTATAGCCTGTTCGGAACCTAGTTATTTCTCGATTTTTTTTTTTTTTTAATTTTGAAACCTAGGGCTCCAAAATTTTGAGAGATCACAAGATGACAAAAAATCAAGTCATCAAATAGTAATCTCAAAATCCTTATCAATAGGGAAGGTCATGGGACGGGTATGTCAATCCCAATCACTGCCCCATCCATAAAAAAAGAATACTCATACCCACGCCATTACCCACATAAATTGGGGTGGGTTGGGCAGGTATGGATAATACCCATATGGGGCAGGTTCCCTATGGGATACCTATAATATTGGATTAACATATAATGGGTTAATATATAAATTTGTTTATAATTAAAAGAGAAATTTATTCTTATGACCCTGGAAATTATGGGTCTTACTCTTTTGGCCCAGGGTTATTTAATAAAATTAGCAAATTATTCCAGTGGCCCTGGAATATTATAGGAAGTAGGATTAACAAAATAACTGGTGTGCATATTGCCTGCACATAAAATCAGTGTGCATATTACCTGCACACTATAAAATATGAAGACAATTTAAAAAAATATTTACAAAAATCAGTGTGCATATTGCCTGCACACTATAAAATATGAAGAAAAATTAAAAAAGTATGTATAGAAATCAGTGTGTATATTTCCTGCACATAAAATTAATGTGCATATTGTCTGCACACTATAAAATATGAAGAAAATTTAAAAAATTATTTAGACAATAAAAAATTCATGAAATGAAAACTTGATAGTTGTATTTACGCTCGTTGTGTAGGTCTTTCAAAATGCTTTCCAAGTATATAAAATTTGTCGAATTCTTACGTATGATTTGTGAGACATGTTATGTTTAAGTTGGCATGACGATTATACCCTTAAAGGATATAGTTTATCATTTGATAACATCATCAAACATCTTTATCCAATTAATTGGGGGATAAAAAAAGGAATTGGGGGATATTGATTACTTCCCCCAACCCATGGTGTGTGCTAAGGGGTGATTTTTGTGTATGAAAATACTAAAATACCCTTTGATTAATTAAAAAACATTATGAAAAGACTACTATACCCTTTCCCTAAAACTTAAAATCTAAAAACCAAACACATATCCCCCCTTCTTCCATCTACCGGCACTGACCTAGGTTTAGGTTTTTGAAAGAAAAAAAAATTCGTCGTTCTTCATCCGTTCTTCGTCGATTGATCGTCGATTCAAAAATTTCGTCGTCGATTAACCTACCCGAATCATAAACAATGCCTCCACGAAAGAAAACGAATGCCCAATCGAACTCAAAATCGATTGCTCAGCAAAAACAGGAACAAAGAATTTCTAAGATTGCTCAAGAGCAAGAAGAAGATCAAGCAGCGGATTCGGACAATCAACCTCTCGCAACCATGGCTTCTGTGAGAAGGTAAGTGATTTTAAACTACTTTATGAGTGTTTTAATCGATTTATAGCAATGGTTTTAGGTTAGAATCGCAAACCCTAACTGAAACTGTTGAGTTTCAGTGATTACCGGCACTGAAATATGTATGAATACGGTGCCAGTTTTACCTTCCGACATTCAATCTAGGATGAATGCAATGCCGGTTTCACTCCGCAGATTCACCAGAAACTGAATTTTAGATACCGGCATAGAATTTGGGTCGAATTCCCTGCCGGTTCTTGGTACCGGCAGTCAATTATAACTATTCGTGTATCCCGGTAGTGGTCTAAAAACATACAGGAGAGTTTATGAATTTGTCACCAGTCCCGACATAGACATTTGGTTCCATTGTATGCCGGTTTATAGTACCGACATTCTTTTGTGAAAATTCGAGCATGCCGGTAGTGGACTTAAACTATACAGGAGAGATTATGAATTTATTACCAGTACCGACATACATTTTTAGGTTGATTTGAATGTCGGCACCAGGTTACGGGATGGAATTGATTTATTTCGAGAATGCCGGTAGTGGACTAAAAACACACAGGAGAATTACATATGATTATCGGCATTGTCGACAGTCATTGTTTAATGCCGGAACGGAAAACCGGCATGCTTTGTTTCAGTAAGTCAATGCCGGTGGAAAAAATGAAAGTGAGTTGTCTCGCATTCATTTCGTGTGATTTTATGATATAGGTCAAAATCCAAGGAGGCTAACAAAAGAAAAACTAAAGATGATGTCACTAAGAGAAGAAGGAAGGACGGTCTTGATACTCCTCAATATCTCCCTCCTCGAGGGAAATATGAAGGTCGTAAGAAGCGTTTGGGGGCTGAGACAAGAGGGATAATTAGGGAGAGTGGTGGTCACCGTAGTCGAGTTGTAATCCGTGACCACGATGATCAAGATGAGCAAGATGAAGAGGAAAGTGAGGATGAAGATAATGTGGTTCCTCCAAGTCAATTAGCAAGCCAAAGCGAAGTTGGTGGGCCAAGTCAACAACCAACACAAGGAAATGGCAAGAAGGGCAATGGAAAAGTGAAAGCTAAAGGTTCCCACCTTCCTCATATTAATGACATGATACAGACCTTGAACGTGGTAGAATTTGGGGTGAAGCTCCGGAACCGAAAACACTATTTGGATACAAGCACTCGTGGGCTCGTACTATCTATCAAACCTATGTAAGTATTTTTTTTCTTGTGCATATGTATTTTTGTGTATTTATGTAAAATATCTTAATTGTATTGTCTCCTAATTGTAGGATCATACGAAGGTTGTGTGTGTTTGCCGAAACCAAGCCGCGGATTTTTGGAAATTGTCCGATGAATGTGAAGAGGTCCAACAAATAGTAATGGAATCTGGTATATATGCTTTGGTTGAAAATTATGTGAAGCCTGATTCCGTGACTGTCAATTGCTTCGTCGAAAGGTATCATGGTGAAACCGATACCATGCACTTCCATTTTGGGTAGATGACCTTCATCCCTGATGATGCTCAAAACATTCTAGGCTTGAATGTTACCGGCAAATCAATTGCAGAAGGAGTTGAGTCTCTGGACCTAGAATGGTCGAAGTTGCACGCTCTGACTAAGAAGTTGTTGGGTTGGGACTACAAAACTTCTGTGGAGAGCTTTTATGAATCCAAATCTGGTAGGACAAAGACAATCAAGTTGGCGCTGCTTAAGAAGAAGTTTGAAAACACAAAGCAAATATGTTTGGAGGATGGATGGGACCCTGAAGAAATTTGTTATACTTCCGTTGCATACCTGTTATACATCTTGGGCACTAGGGTATTCCCTGACACTAATGGCAACAGGGTTAGTGCGAACTACCTTCAGTACTTGGATCCATTGGAAGATGTCTATGGTTATTCTTGGGGCACCGCGGTAATGGCGCATTTGATGATGGAGATGAGAAGGGCCTCAAGGCTAAAACCAACCAATTTATCGGGAATTTCACTCTACTGCAGGTAATTTTGTTTTTAAACTTATGTTATTATGTATATTGTTCACATGTACCCTTATCGTGAACTTAGAAACAAAATTTATTGCTTCACCTTGGAATAGGCGTGGACTTATGTACACTTCCCCACCTTGTTCAAGGACTGGACCTCCTTGAAGATCAAAGACCTTCCCGAACCCGATACGCCTATAGCTAGGAGATATGAGTTCAACAACACTCTAAAGCCCGGTAACATAGGTCGACTGATCGATATGAGGATGGATTTGGACACGATGAGTACCCAAGATGTTGTCTACGACCCTTACAAGGAGGTTAGAGGAAACCACTAAGTTTTGGGGTATGCTAACGTTGCATTCTACCATGGGTCGTTGTTCCACCCAAAAGGATACGCTATGGCCAATCCTACACGTGTGATGCGCCAACTTGGATTCAAGAAATTATCACATATCAAGACGGACTCTTTTCAATGTTTTGTTCTTGACCTTTCTCGGTGCTTTTCAACTCCTAATCGGTTGCATGTAGAGTATGATCCAAAACCGGATCCAACAGATTGGAGGGATAGTGAACCACGTCGTTTGGTAGATATTAGTCAGTGAGATAAGTGGGAGCTTGCGGAAAACGGTGATGATGTTGATGCCAACTACATGGAAGATTACTTGAAATGGTCACATCCTTTTGTCGTCCGCCCGGATGACGTCCAAGTTCCACCCTAGAAACACCCTCCAGTTCCAACTCCCGCACCGCCACCACCTACGATCTCCTAACTTAATAAGACCGTTGGATTGCTAGTAAGTATTGTTAATTACTTAGTAGTTTAATGTACACATAATCTTATATTACCATATATATACTAATTATGTGTTATATGTATGAAACTAGCGGCGTCGGCTTGGCAAGTTGAGGAAGCAGTTATGTTGCAAGTACGATGAAGGAGAGGGCTATCCAATGAAGAAGTGAAGGAAGTCATGGAGAATCTTGATAAAATTGAAGAAACTGACCCTAGTGCAAGGGATTTGTTCGGTGAAATTAGGAAGAAACCGGCACAAAAGATGCAAAAGACCAATTAATTAACTATTTAGTTGTGTTTCTTTTTCTGGATGGTGGTTGTTACGTCTTGAACAATTACGAACTTGTTTTTGTTTGTACCTCATGGTTAACTCTTTAGTTGTTTGGTTTGCTTTTAGTTTATGTTACCTGGATTAAGAACATTTAAGCAGAATCCAGTTGTTTGGTTTGTGTTGAACATGTTTAGGTTTCGAGTGATTGCTTTATGTTGAACATGTTTATATTTCTAGTGAAATGTTATTTTTGCAAGATTTATTTACTACTGCTTCCGGCATGGAAAAACTTTGGTTCAACAACACCGGTACAGGTTCCGTCTTGCGAGAAAATTACAGTTCATTGCCGGTTTCTTGTACCGGCAAGGAAATGTTTCATAAAACCATACCGGAACTAGAAGATTAAAAATTTCATGTTCATGTATAGAAATTGGAAGGTACCGGCATAGTCGTTTTTCTACAATCTATGCCGGTTTTATGATTTTTTTCCCAAATTTGCATAGTCGACAGAAAACCGGCCCTGTAATATTGGTCGCTTCTATGCCGGCAGTCTGCTAGTTTTGAGTATAAATCCATTTCGAATGTTCTTTTATTTCATTCCTAAGAAGTCTATTACATTGGATTTGATATTTTAAATTAAAACATGCTAAAAAAAACATAGAATGGATTACATTTGGGTAAAGATTAACTATTTCCATCCCTTTTCAACAATTGCGGAACCTTTGAGCGTTTCCTGAATCTGTTCGAAGACATCGTCCGGGATGGGGGTATCAAGGATCATCTTCATTGGTTCTTCTTCTCTTTCAACATATTCCTTTCCCTTCATATAATACCCATCATACCCATCGATAGGCTTGCATTGGCCCTTGTGGTTTTCTCTTGACTCTGCTAGTTCAACAGCTTTGTCAAACCATTAAAACTCATCGCACTTTGGGTGATTCAAACACCTTAGAAACATTCTTCCATTTTCAGCATCATCAGTTTTTGCAATCCAAAACCGGCGTGTCCCATCACAGCTTCTACACTTTGAATAAATAAAAGGACAGTCCATGGATAGATGAGAAGGTGACTTGCAAATTTGACACTTGCAATGATGACTCTGTAAGAAAAGATTATATTAGTTATGCGTCATAGTAGTGAAGATTATATTGTTAGTAATGTTTATTCTACTTACTTTGCAAATAGAACTAGATGATGAATCTCCCATCCCTTGTAAAGCTTTAACCGTGCTTGCTTTCTTGAGAGAAGGATTTTTGTTATTTGGTGGGTGGTTTGTGTAGATTTTTCCCAAGGAATGGGGGGTATTATATACAAATGAATCATCAAAGGTCTTATTTTTCAAAAAACTAGGCGTTTTTTTTTTTTTTGAATTTCACAAACACCGGCATAGTCGTTATTATAGATCCAATGCCGGTTCTTTGTAACGGCATTGAATGTTGTTATACAAACATGTCGGTAATTGTTGCATATTTGGCCCAATCTCTTGTGGCTATTATTCTCCTTGTATTTCCCACTTCTCTCGCAAGCCATCTCAAAACGCCTCTTTGAACGTTCGGTATTCCTCACCAACACACACATGTTCTTAAGAGCCGTCTCTTTAGCCCAAGCGATTGCTTCATTTCGATCTATTATTCCCTACATAAGATCAATTTCACATTCATTAGAAGGTTCATTACTAGAAATCCATTATTAAAGTATTCTTTGGTCACATACCGGAGGTATTTTATAGTATTTCGACGTATCCCGATAAAGCGGCTTTGCATTTGGTGGATCAATATATGTCACCACCTAAAGATCGAACGAAAATTAGTTCGAAACGAAATTAAAACACTATGCCGGAAACAAGTACCGGCATGCTCGACCAATGTTCCGGCATTGTCGAACTTAGCCAAAACTGAAGACCAAATTTGAAACATATTACGGCATACATTATTCATTAGACAGCAATGCCGGAAAACAAGGTGCCGGCACTGTCGTAATTTATTGTCCCAAGCCGGTACACGCTACCGGCATTCCAATTAATTGATATGTAATGTCGGTATTTAGCTATGGAAAACATTTATTCCTGTATGTTTTTTTGTAGGTACCGGCATTGTAAATTTGAAACTCAACAACGCCGGTTCCACTGCCGGCATTCTCGAAATTGATGGTACCACGTCGGTAACTGGTTCCGGCGTTGATGGTTATTAATTTTCCATGCCGGTTTTTGGGTTTACATGGAAATATTTCCTGTATGTTTTTCATGCAGTTCCGGCATGGTAACCTATCAATGAACCCATGCCGGTTTAATATTCCGTAGTATATTCCTTGGTAGGTAAAAAAGTTAACTGCGTACCGGCATAGTTTTTGGTAGAATACTATGCCGGATCAATATTCAAATTGGGGGATATCGCTTTACCGGCATGGTCGTAGTATGAATACCATGCTGGTAACGCATCTGCCGGCATGGTATTCATACTACTACCATGCTGGCACCGAGGTTTTACAGTTGAAAAAATGGCGGGTTTAAAGAAAAAAATCGATTTTTCAACCTCCTAGCAGCTTTACCTGTGTATTGGGGATGCTTGCATGTTGTGCAAGTTTACTTTCTTGTGTACCTTCTTCGAAAAACACTCCATACTCGTCAAAATCATCATTCGAGGGTGTTGTTTAACAAACAGTTGCAATTGAGAGTTATTGTCTTTAGCTCCTTGTTGTAGTAGAGCTAAAGATTCAGCAGCTGCAATTCTCTCCTCACAATCATCTTCCATTTTACAAAAACAATTCCACTCAAAAATATTTTTCCCTCCTTCTACTCTCACCTCACTCACCCAAATTCAAATAAAACACACATTAATCATTTATCAAAAATCTTAAGATTTTACTAATTATTATTAATCACTAATCCTGATTAGTGAGGGGTAGATTAGGTAATACGTAAAATACTTAGATAAGAGATGACCCCGAATTGATATATGGAACCAGTTTTTGTCCTTTTCTTATATCCCCCAATTCTTTTTTTTATCCCCCAATTAATGGTTCTTTTTTAATGGTCATTTCAATAAAATGGGTTAATTTTTTTAAAATTGAGTTTTAAGTCAAAGATCATTTGAGTAAGAAAGAGTGAGGTGAGGGTCAAACACTTAATTCCCAGTAATCAAAACTTAAATATGATTCAAACAATGACGTAAAAAAATAATGCATTACAAAATCTTAAATTGAGAAATTCATCTTATGAGGAACTCAAAGAATGTATAAGTGTATCACTTTTTTCTATTTCTTCCTTCCTCGTTCACTCTTTGTCCACGTTAACCATTTGACTATTTGTTTCTCTATTTATTTTAACTTTTAGAGGATGTGTCAGATCAATACAAAGAAGTGTGATAGATAAACAAGAACGATCCAGAAAATAGTAAGCATAAAAAGCAGCTCGGCTTAGTAAAAGAAGTATAAATATAAATAAATACAGTATAAATTCTCTCAAAATAGGCTTCTTCTTTCTTTTTTTTAGGCTAAAGCCGGATCCAGGTCCCTACCCAAATCCATCCAGTTGGACTAGCCCCACTGCTAGACCCAACTGATGGTTTTTCAAATAGTGATTGTAGTAGTAGTGGTAAAAAGGGGTCTTTTCAGACTTGTGAAGAAAACAATTTTTTTTAGATTTAAATTAAACACACAAATAAATAAAATAGTTCAAACCTTTAGAGAAAAACACCAAGACTTGGATTCCACCATTGACCCATTATTTGATAAATTCTAATAATTAATATTCATGCAATTTTTCTTTTAGAGTGATTCTAATATTATGCCTTTTGTAGATTTTTGAGTAATAAATGTAAACACCAAGCATGAAACATCAAGAGTCTTAAACTAAGCATGCTCCATCAAAATGAATCACAATTATTCAATAAAAATCAATTTTTCAATTAAAATTCCATGCAAATAATCATGTAATAATATTGCAAATAAATAATAAAGTTAGAATTATACCATAAATAAGGACCAATGGCTTCCTCCGTCGCCTTGGCTAATGGGTTTAGCTCCTCATCCCAAAAACACACTCACAAGATAAATTCATGGCTAAAATAGGTGTTCTTATTGATGAATATAAGATGAAAAAGGAATTTGCAACGCTGTAGTGGTGTTACAGCGCCACTGTTACAAAAGAGTATGGTAATTTAAGACTGCTGTAAACGATAACTATCTACTCTGCTGTGAAACAACGACAGTGGTATGAAAATAAGTCTGCTGAAGAACGACTGACTCTGCGAGTCTGTTCTTCGTGTTCTTCAGAAGCTTTAATGGCAGCAGCAGCAGCAGCGTTGTCTCCTCTATAATTGCTTCTCCTAGGCTCTCATCGACTCTAAACTCTCTCCTAAAGGTTTCTAAAATTTTCTATGACTTGAACCAACTCTTATATAGTCTTTTAATCCCCAAAATCTCTACTGAATCCGACTTTTTCTTTTCTTTTTTCTTCTCGGCGCTGTTGAGAATAATCACCTCTTCAGTGTTTGTACGCGTCTGTTAGCTATAAATAGGTACCAAACTCTTCTTAACGTGAACAAGACTAAATACATTAATTTCCAGCGTCAAACTCTCCCAAATATCTCTCACAAATCTTTGAAACTTGAACAGAAAGTACGTGTCCTGTTTGAACTTTGATTACTTCTCCCGGCCATTCCAGCCCAATTGGTTGGGTCCAATTGATTGTATCAGGCCTGATTAGTCATGCAGAGTCCATACGTACCAAATACAGCAATTGAATCTCCTAAAATCACGTCCAAAATTCGATCTTCAAATCTGCCAGACGCTGCATGCATTTTCCCGCCATTTTTTTAATTCAAAACGTGAAGAAGGTGGGTGCCCTTATCCTGTGCTGTTTCTCCTTTAGCAGCTGCCTGGAAATAGGTCACCCCTTAGTAATTAGGTTACCCCTTATCCAAAATCAAGGGTCCGTATAGCAAGTGTCCTCTGAGGCATTTTCCGCACTTTTTTCGGGGTTCCTCCGGGGTATTTCTGGGATACTTCCGGTACACTTCTGAGGCGCTTCCGGTACGTTATCAACGGAGGTCCAGATACCACATTTTTAGCCAAATTCGCCGCAAGAGATTATTTTCCAAAAACACCTACAAATACATAAAATAACCAAATAAGTACAATATCGAGTACTAACAATATACAAATGAGCTATATTAGACACATAAATGCGTCTATCAAATACCCCCAAACTTATTATTTGCTAGTCCCGAGCAAATCAAACTACAAAATAAAATCCTAACTCACTGTCGCAGGCATCGTCGATTGCATTTAGCGTATGCAATAAGCCTTTAAACCCCTAGGTGGCCCTAGTGGCCGAGTTATAGTCTCGGGTGGGTTACCAGAGATGTACCCACAAAACCTGTACTCCAGACCTTAGCTATCTACGCAGAACCTTGGAAGGCACTAAAGAATCTCCTTGGTTGGCATACTTATTGACTACAGGAAGAAGTACCCTGATGCGAAATTCCAATTGCTGTACACGAGTTTGCACTCAAGCATACTAAAATTCATATAAAGTGACAGAGCTCTACTCAGATAGTTGCACTATGGACATCATATTCGGAGTCAAAACTAATCACATGGATAGATCAAGAAGATGGATATAGAAAACATAGATGGTTTTGATGTTTACTAAGTGAACGACGTTTCCCATATCTGTCTGAAGGCCTCCGCCAAAATGAACCTATCCTAATGGATTGAGATACTAGTCTGACTAATATCAACACACTGGCATATACAAGGGTACCAGTGGTCGATAACCTAACTCTAGGTCAACACAACTGGCATATACAAGGGTACCAGTGGTCGACTTTATTGAATTTATTCCTTTTGGTCAATTTCTTTTTTTTTTTTTTTTTTTTTTTTTTTTTTTTTTTTTTTTTTTTTTTTTTTTTTTTTTTTTTTTTGTTTTTTTTTTTTTTGTTTTCTTTTTTTCTTTTTAACTTTTTTTTTTTTCATCTTTTTTTTCATCTTTTTCTTTTTCAACTCTTTTTTTTTTTTTTTTCATGGTATCTCAATCACTCTAATTCACCCTAACATTGGTAACAACTTGAATCGTGGGCCCCACCTATCACTTAGAGAAACATAGTTTAAAAACAAAAAAAATAGAAGTGAAAAGGACTCAACGAGATATGGTGAAACTATCATGTTATTTCTAACACCTGAGCTCTGTGCTTTTATGAATAGACTCTTTAGATGTTGCCATCTAATCAGATTGGTTCCTCAAACTCCTACAATCAAAATGCTTCCATCCACTTAGATTAGTTAGTGTAATCCTCAATAGGCATAAATTTCTAGGCTCTGGAGTTTATTTATTGCAAAAAGGTTACAAAAGTGTTTTCTTCCCCACCCCCAAACTTAAATCTTACATTGTCCTCAATGTTCTAAAGATGAAATTAAAAGCATGAAACAAGGAGAAACTATTACCACTGAGGGAAAAGAAATAAGGAAGGATATTACCGTATCACATGAACGCGGGAGCCTCCCAGTAAATGCTAAATTTATAGTCATTAGCTAGACATCAAATACCTCAAAAAGAATTTTCACCTTCCAAAGTCGTATACCAATAGTCGAAACAATTGTGGGTCCATAAGACCAAATAGAACTGCCACTAATAGGAGACAAATGCTCAAGATCAGAAAAATGAGCAGAAGAGCACAACCTGATCTAAAGTTTCTCGCAAGACAACTGGATTTATCTGAGGTGCCCACTTGGGCTTCATATGAGTGTCTCGGCAAACAGATTCATCCGAAAAACGGGTCTCTAACATTTGGATTTTCTCCTGGACATTATCAGGCGGATCAGGTTGTGGAGTCTGAATACACTCAAGCGATACCTCAGATGCACTAGGCTTGAGTCCCAAGTTAGGGACTTCTATTGGGGATAATTGACAATCTCTACCCCCAAACTTAGAATTTTGGGTGCCTCTACAATGACTAGTCACAATGTTCCTAATTTCTAGACCATCGGGTTCTTGAAAAAGGTCAATTGCTTTCTCTAAGTCATAATCAGGTGGTTCATCCTCAGCTTGCTTCACATCTTCTATGGTCCACTCTAAGGCTTCCTTATTTTCTTGAAGCACGGTCTCTGGACTACTTTCCTGATCACTATCCAAATCGGAGGCTATAATCACAGGGAAAGACTCGGGTGGGCCTAAAAATGTATAATTAGACTCCAACTCAGGAGGCTCTTTTAAATAAGGTATTAAGATAGACTCAGAAGCTAGTAATGGTTCGAACCTATCTTTCCATATATCAATATCTAACATAGAACAGAATCCAACAGAGCATTTACTTGTTCAATGTTACTATCATCGTCGAAATCCAGGCTAAAATGGGATAAACAACTCTCCAATGTATTTTCCGGTACGATGTTTGGTAATGACTCCTGAACTAAGGTTCCTATCATGTTCACCTCTTCAATACATGTGCTATCTAGCTCAGAATGTAGCTTGTTTACATTAAAAATATTCAGCTCAATAGTCATATTACCAAAAGATAGATTCATAATACCATTTCGACAGTTTATGATCGCATTAGACGTAGCTAAGAATGGGCGACCTAAAATCACAGTATTTGGTTCTCTGGGTCGGGGACAGGTTGGGTATCTAGGACCACGAAATCCACTGGATAAATAAACTTGTCGACCTCAATAAGAACATCCTCGATCACACCACGAGGGATTTTAATGGACCTATCAGCTAACTGGAGTGTTATCTGGGTAGGTTTCATCTCACCAAGTCCTAGCTTAAGGTACACATGATGGCAGTAAGTTCACACTGGCTCCTAAGTCAAGCAACGCTTTCTCAACACGGTACTTACCTATTGTACAAGAAATGGTAGGGGACCCTGGGTCTTTATACTTAGGAGTAGTGGTATTCTGAATAATAGAACTCACATGACTAGCTATGAAGGCTTTCTTCTGGACACTGAGCTTACGCTTTCGCGTACACAAGTCCTTAAGGAACTTGGCATAAGAGGGAATCTGCCTAATTGCATCTAATAATGGAAGGTTGATATTAACCTGCTTAAAAACCTCCAATATATCATTAAAGTTGGACTCCCTCTTAGTCGGAACTAGCAGCTGGGGAAACGGGGCTCTGGGAACAAAGTGAGGCTCAACAGGACCCTCATTGGTCTCTTTGGAGACTCTATCAGTCTCCTCATTTTCTGGCTCAGCAGGGTGAACTACAGCATGTTCACTATCAGGCATGGCGACCTTGTTGTCAACTTTCTTTCCACTCTTAGGGTTGTGACAGCATTCACATGATTGTACGATTTCTCTCCTTTGGGTTAGGATCAGTATGACTAGGGAACCTTCCTCTTCTCTCTCACTTATGAACTTAGCTATTTGTCCTACTTGAAGTTCTAATTTGGCAAGACTCTGGGAATTTTCTTCAATTCTTGCCTAGTTTCTTGTTGAAAGCTCATGTGGTTCTTTGTTAGCATTTCATGGTTATTTAACATAGTGAGAGTATCCTCTAAGGTAGAGATCTTTTTCTCGGAAGTGTTCTGAAACTGGGTTTGACCTGAAGAGTTCTTAAAACCAAAACCTGGGGGAGGCTGAGAATTGCTAGACTGGCCTTGACTCTGGCCCTTAGACCAAGAGAAATTAGGATGGTTTCTCCAACCAGGGTTGTAGGTTTCTGAGTATGGGTCAAACTTCTGACGGTTCTCAAACCTAGAGTTGTTATAGATAGCATGGGCTTGCTCTTCACTAACCTGACCTTCCCAAAACGAATTATCGGGCTCTATTCCACAACTAGAGACTTGAGAGGCTCTATTAGGTTCAACAAGGGACCTATTTTTAGTCTGACCCATTTCTAAAGCTTCTAACCTTCTGGATAAAGCAAACTTAGCATCTGACGCAAAACTCGTATCTACCATATTGGTGCTACTTATATTGACCAAGAGTCTTTTAGGGGGTTCAACACAAGATTCCCACTGTTGGGATTTTTCAGCGATAGCTCCTAAGAAGGCAAAAGCATCATCACATTTTTACTAGTGAACTCACCAGCGCACATAGACTCAACCATGGCTTTGGTCGAATAGTCTAAACCATCATAAATAATTGTACAAGTTTCATATTATCAAATCCATGGTGAGGACACTGAGATAGGAGATCATTGAATCGCTCTAAAAACCTATAAAGAGACTCTCCCTCTTGTTGCACACTAGCACTAATTTTCTGCCTAACAGCTGCAGTTTTATGCTTAGGGTAGAATTTCATATAGAAGGAGCAATAAGTTCCTGCCATGTTTCAATGGATTCAGACGGTAGGTTGTTCAGCCAGGTCTTGGCTTTGTCTCTCAAAGAAAAGGGAAACATCTTAAGTTTCAAGACTTCATCGGTAAGGTCCTTTATCCTAATTGTCCCACAGATTTCCTCAAAGTCCCTAATATGAAAATAAGGGTTCTCATCATCTTTTCCTAAAAATAGGGATCATTTGAAGAATACTAGGTTTTATCTCGAAATTAGCCGTAGTGGCTGGCAATTTAATGCATGAAGCTCGGTTGGTCCTAGTTGGGAACATGTAATCTTTCAAAGTTGCCATCGCTGGCACAACAGAAGTACTAGGGGTACTATCCTCACAAAGAGACAGATTCTCAAAACAGAAGTTTCCAAAAAGGGCTCTCCAAAGAAAAGTCTTCGAGCTCCCTGCTTAATTCAGAAGAACTACTAGGTTTTTCGCTAATCAATCGACCTAGAGTATCTCTTTTCCAAGCCCTAAACAAAATCGGGCATACACTAAAAAGAATTCAAAAAGAAATAAAAAAAATCCTAACAGGAAGGTTCTAGCAATCACACAGCAGGCTGACTCGACTTTACCACAACAAACCTAAAGATTTCTAGCAAACAACAAGCATGATGGCTCCACTTAGATTGTTTCTAGACCAGCTTCTAATCCTTCGAAAGGGAATTCGTTACAATTTGAGCAAACCCCTGGAATCAATCCGAGTTTAAGCAAGTTGAATCGAGGCGAGGGAAGCTCAGTGGAGCTTTGATACCCAAAACCTCACCGATCCAATGCGGCGCAGTCACGCATTCAACTCGCAGAAACCGTCAAGAACTTCGAGGTGTGCTTAAAAGAGTAACCAATATTTTTCGAATGATTGTCCTGTTAAGCTCGATACCCTATAGGTCTCTTTCTAGTCCAAATTTTAGGCTTAGGTTCGCTTTAGGTTTCGTTTTCCTAAGACGGGCAAGAAGGGAGCGGTGATGAAATCCGAACCCTTATCTTATATGGTCCAGTCCTTGCCCTTTACTAGGAATTTAAAAACAGTCCATATTCAAGTTCTCAGCATATATTCACCTTAAGGAGTCCAGTAACCCGCTTGCAGGAGATTCGCGGGTGTTTAGAATTTTACCTCCCGTACCAGACGGGCGAAGAACCGCTGAAGTCGACTCGGGCCACGACTCCTATGCCGTGTGCGAACCCGAGGGGCCGAGGATATTGTAATCACGTCCTTCCCTGCAAACAGTTTGTATTTAAGGATACCCTTCCGTAGGGTTTAAAAATAAAAATAAAAATGTCCCAAAATTAATGTCCAAAGTCCATAATAAAAAAAAAAAAAAAAAAGTCTAAAAAAAATTACAAAAAAAATGTCTCTCTTTTTTTTCTCTCTTTTTAACAAAATAAAGAAAATCTTCTTCTTTCGCTCCTTTAGCTTTGGTTTTCACTCCCAAACTTTAAGTAAATCACCACAAGCTTTGGCAAATTTTCTCTCGCTCCAACTTCAAAATCTGCAAGAAACAAAAAAAAACCAAAAACGTAAAGAAGAACAAGAATAATAATCTAAAAAAAAAAAAAATCTAAAAAAAATGCTAACTAAACACAGGTCCGCGGCAGCGGCGCCAAAAATTTGATGGTTTTCAAATAGTGATTGTAGTAGTAGTGGTAAAAAGGGTCTTTTCAGACTTGTGAAGAAAATTTTTTTTAGATTTAAATTAAACACACAAATAAATAAAATAGTTCAAACCTTTAGAGAAAAACACCAAGACTTGGATTCCACCATTGACCCATTATTTGATAAATTCTAATAATTAATATTCATGCAATTTTTCTTTTAGAGTGATTCTAATATTATGCCTTTTGTAGATTTTTGAGTAATAAATGTAAACACCAAGCATGAAACATCAAGAGTCTTAAACTAAGCATGCTCCATCAAAATGAATCACAATTATTCAATAAAAATCAATTTTTCAATTAAAATTCCATGCAAATAATCATGTAATAATATTGCAAATAAATAATAAAGTTAGAATTATACCATAAATAAGGACCAATGGCTTCCTCCGTCGCCTTGGCTAATGGGTTTAGCTCCTCATCCCAAAAACACACTCACAAGATAAATTCATGGCTAAAATAGGTGTTCTTATTGATGAATATAAGATGAAAAAGGAATTTGCAACGCTGTAGTGGTGTTACAGCGCCACTGTTACAAAAGAGTATGGTAATTTAAGACTGATGTAAACGATAACTATCTACTGCTGTGAAACAACGACAGTGGTATGAAAATAAGTCTGCTGAAGAACGACTGACTCTGCGAGTCTGTTCTTCGTGTTCTTCAGAAGCTTTAATAGCAGCAGCAGCAGCAACGTTGTCTCCTCTATAATTGCTTCTCCTAGGCTCTCATCGACTCTAAACTCTCTCCTAAAGGTTTCTAAAATTTTCTATGACTTGAACCAACTCTTATATAGTCTTTTAATCCCCAAAAATCTCTACTGAATCCGACTTTTTCTTTTCTTTTTCTTCTCGGCGCTGTTGAGAGAATAATCACCTCTTCAGTGTTTGTACGCGTCTGTTAGCTATAAAATAGGTACCAAACTCTTCTTAATACGTGAACAAGACTAAATACATTAATTTCCAGCGTCAAACTCTCCCAAATATCTCTCACAAATCTTTGAAACTTGAACAGAAAGTACGTGTCCTGTTTGAACTTTGATTACTTCTCCCGGCCATTCCAGCCCAATTGGTTGGGTCCAATTGATTGTATCAGGCCTGATTAGTCATGCAGAGTCCATACGTACCAAATACAGCAATTGAATCTCCTAAAATCACGTCCAAAATTCGATCTTCAAATCTGCCAGACGCTGCATGCATTTTCCCGCCATTTTTTTAATTCAAAACGTGAAGAAGGTGGGTGCCCTTATCCTGTGCTGTTTCTCCCTTTAGCAGCTGCCTGGAAATAGGTCACCCCTTAGTAATTAGGTTACCCCTTATCCAAAATCAAGGGTCTGTATAGCAAGTGTCCTCTGAGGCATTTTCCGCACTTTTTTCGGGGTTCCTCCGGGGTATTTCTGGGATACTTCCGGTACACTTCTGAGGCGCTTCCGGTACGTTATCAACGGAGGTCCAGATACCACATTTTTAGCCAAATTCGCCGCAAGAGATTATTTTCCAAAAACACCTACAAATACATAAAATAACCAAATAAGTACAATATCGAGTACTAACAATATATACAAATGAGCTATATTAGACACATAAATGCGTCTATCACCAACCCCGCCAAACCCCTCTATACAAACTAATTTAAATACAAACCTCTATTGCGGTGGGGATCGAACCCCAGACTTCCTCCTTACTGGAGTTGATGGGATACCACTAAGCTATGCTCTTGGACCCCTCTCGCACAATAATACATAAAATCTAAAATATTAATGGGACAGGGCGAGTACGGAGCGGGGACATTGAATCCCGCCCCCGCCCCATTCCCATAACTTAAGTTTTGGGTATTAACCATACCCGACCCCATCCCCGTTTGTGCGGGTAAAATCCTACCCAAATGGGACACGTATCCACGGCAATGAGTTTGGGTGGGGCAAATGACCATCCCTAATTAACAACTAAAATAATTAGGTTAACTAAATTAAGCAAAATTAGTGGTAAGATTAGTAATAAGAATAAATAATCATTTGATTTATAGTTAATATTTGAAAATCAAAATCAAAAATTCGGATAATTTTTTATTTTTTTTATGAGAATTGAAGTTAATGTTAGGAAACTCAATTGTATATAAAAATATACAGTTGGGAGTTTATGTTTTCCCAACCGTATACAAAGATAGGTTAATTTACGATTAGGTTTTCCAACCTTACACAAAAGTTAAGTAATTCACTTACGATTGAGAGTTCATATTTTCCCAACATAAAAAATTTACACGGTGAATAAATCAATATTATCCTACCGTAAATCAATCATACGTTATAGATTTTCCAACCGTATTCAGTTATGAAACTAATTTTTTAATCTCTAATTTAATCAAATCTAACTTATTCATGGGATCAAAAGCAATAAAAAGGGTTGGGATTTCGATTCTTTCCCAATTAATGTTATTACTGGCTGAGAATCGAGGATCAATCGTCTTTGAAAAAATATGAAAGAAAAGGCGATGGAGGAGAAGAAGATACAATTTAATTTTATTTTAGATTTAGGTTTAGTTTTTGATTTAGTTAGATTTAGGTTTGGTAACTATTTTGGTTATGAAAGGGTATTTTTATAATTTTGATAATAAATTAGGACCCCCACATCAATATTTAGGATAGTTAAATCTACATGAGCCCTCGAAATCAAATCCCTGGAACCCCTATAATAGGTTTTATTATTATTTTTTTTTTATTATTATTTTTTTATTATTATTATTATAAAAGGGGCCACGAAGGCTTTTAATATGAATCAAAATCAGTATTACAGGGGAAGGCTTTTATTATTATTATTATTAGAAGTTAGTTTGGTTTCGGAATGACTCCTAAAAACAAACTTGGCTTTTGACTTCTGAAACTAACTTCTGCTACTTGTATCAAAACATCCTCTATTAGCAAAAGAAAAATATATACGCAAAAGAGTGGATTTTCTTTTAAGCACGCAAAAGGTGAAGTACAACACCAACACTACAAAAATAGTGAGGTAGTCGAAATGAAGAAAAAAACTGAAAAGAAGAGAAAGGGAAAGAAAAATTTAAGTTGAAGGAGGTTTCCAAAAAAAGACTGCATCTCCGTTAAGTAGCCAAACATCAAGTGAATAAGACAACTTCGTATAATAACCTTTAAGTAATGAGAAGATGTACAACGAATATTGTTCAATATTTCTTCATCTTCAGAATCCTTTAAAGATCATTAGAAATTTGAGATGCTCAGTGCTTTTCCCAGGACTGGAGTTACTCGCTTGCTGAAACCTTACATGATTCTGAGGAGAGTGATCTTAAATTCTTCAAGGACTTCAAATGGTACAATCCCCCATTCGTTGCACGTGAATTTGAAATTTTTAATGAGAACAATGCAGTCAAACCAGAAATTACTTCCAAAGGATTTGTCCACCAAAATGGCATTTTGCGATAAATTTAAGAGTGTCAAGGTTACAAGATTTTTAATATTCTTAACTCTAACATCTGTAATTCATCCACCATATCTATAAGCATAAACATAGATAATTTTTATAAGATATCTTAGGGATTTGAAAAAAATTGATGAAGATAAATAAAAGTCAGAGATATAAAATTCGTTGATAATATGTCAACACTTGATAATCTTATCTTTCAAAATAATAAGAAAACAATGTTGGAAGTAAATGACATACTTCTTCTGGATCTCTTAGATGAAATAAAAGCGAAAAAGAATATTTGTGGAACTTTAACGAATAACAAATAAATTATTTGAAAATACATAAGAACCGGATCATATTTTTCGTTTGCTTTTCTTGTTCACGCTACAGAATATCTTACTCTAAAACACAATTTAAAAACTAAGAAGAGCATCATTGTTGTTAAGATAAAGAAAGAAGAAGCTAAAGGTATAGATAATTAGAAAGTTAAATGTAAAAAACTTGTAATGAAAGAACTTGGGGAGTTGAAGATGCTCGATGAACATAAAATAAAATTTTGAACTTCAAAATTTTTTTTGATAATATATCAACAACTGATATCTTAATTTTCTGAGAAAACAAAAATAAATCAGTAAACGTGGGTGATAATACTAGGATAAGATCAGAGAAAAGAGGAAGGATACATTGGTATAAAAACGGTTCTTTGAAGATGTGCGAAAAATATGAAAGGACATACATCCAGAAATGTTACATTTGCACATCTTGTCAAATATTGGTGATAACCTGATATTAAAGTTGCAGAAGAAAAGTTCTCTTGTGAAAAATGTCACAATGTGTTAGTTCGTGGAAAATAAGGGGTTGATTTTCAGTTGGATTATGAACCTTGCATTCATTATGAAATTGGGTCTGGAGGCTTTTTTAGAGTCAAACTTTCATAGAGTGAGGAGCTCAATCTGGATAATTCGAGCCCGCATAGAACTATAAGATCTGGAGTTTTTCAATGGAATAAGAGTATAAGAAGAAGGTGAAATGTAACAATCATGATGGAAAAAAAGAAAGAAGTGGGATATTTTTACTTATATGTTCTGGTTAAATGCTTTTTGTTTAAATAACTTCTTCGTTTAGATCCAATTTCTGATATTTAAAGATAAAAATACAATTTACAAAGGTATTATCTTTTCTTACATGTTTCTAAATAACCTTCTTAATCATTCATAACATTACCGTCAATATTTCTCATTTTCTTTAATAATATCCAAAATATTATTATATAATGCATCAGCTCACCTTTAGCATTTTCATTTTGTTTCGTTAGAAAGTTATTCTCATATTATTCGCAAATTATGGCTTTAAATTTTACTAATAAAAATGTATTTCTTCCAAAGCTATGGCATGGTTCAATGCAAGTTGCGGAAACTGAATTTCAATGTCATGTCCTTAAAATCCTACAATCTCCATAACCTTAGGTGAGACGGAGTGCATGGCGCTAAGGGAACCACTTCACCTTTCTCTTCATTGGACTGTATTTACAATTACAGAAAATTATAGGAAAACAAAAGTGAACTGCTTGGTGTCATCCATAATTGGATAATCAAGTCATGGTGCATTTCTGGACAAACATAAAATATGAGAATGTTATTACCTCCTCCGATGTAAGAAAAATCTATTCTATATAAGGAGAGGATTTGAGTAACCATGTCAATGTTTGCAAGCACCGTCTGGTAAAATAAATTTCCATCTCCAAAAAACTCAAGTTATGAAATTGAGGGGATTGAAACTCCATTAGGTTGGGAAATTCTGAGACAACCTTGTAAACCGATTGAAAAAACATTCAAATATTGTTGCCCCTAGGCTACATTATGTACAAGGCTAAAGAAGAATCAAGGCGTAGATATAAGTTGACTATATCTAAACTTTCTAATTAGTATTTATCCATGTTTTTTGCTTCTTTTTTCTTAATCAATATTAATAACAATGATGCTTTTCTTACTCTTCAAATTGTGCTTTAGAGTATATATATCATGTAGTGTCAACGAAAGAGGCAAATAAAAGATTTATTTTTGATGCTTATGATAAAAGATTTATTTTTATTGCTTATGATAGGGGAGAATCTGGTTTGGGAACACAAAATATGATGGTATATTTTTAACATTTTACTTTTTTCTATCATTTCAAATCCGATCAATAAAAGAAAATAAAAACAATTAAGAAACAAAATAGACAACCAAAATTTTCTCGTACCTTAAACTAAGAAAAAAAACGATAATAGTATATCATTTTTGTTCTTCTTCAAACTTGATCGTACAAAATTTTTTATATAATTGAAGTATTTATTTTCTTATCTTCATTTCATTCCTTTATTTTTGTTGGAAACAATATAGAAAATTCACAAAAATAAATCTCAAACAGCTGAGTCGCGGACTAGGTCGCTATCTTTAAGGTGTTTCGCGACTCTGCCTCTTGATTGTGCTAACAGTCAAAACTTGTCGAAAACCCTATGGGATAAAACAGTTGATACTCTCTTGTTCGATTTCTCTGCACTATGAGAAATCGAGCCAACAACTACTCTTTCTTCACTTGCTCAGAACTCAAAAATAGATGAAAAACAATATATTTCATCTTCTCCAGAAACTGTTCTTTTATATCTCAAAAAGAAATCAATACGGTTTTAAATGAAAATAAATTTCGTAATTAGTGCTCACTGAAAAGCCTCCATAACAGTCATAAAACGGTAACTATATAATTACCAAAAATTAATAGAGTTAATTAGAGAATATTAAGTAGAAAACCGTTTTGGAAATCAAGAGTTAAAACCTCCAAAAAATCAGTTTCTGAATCACCAGACCTCCCAAGACCCCCAAGGCCCCGCTCTCTCGGATTTTATTAAGTAATATAGATATATATAACGGTCCGCAAGTTATAACCCCAAAGGTGTCACATCCATGCACAAAAACTCCACCAAAACAAAATGTTCACAAAAACCCCATTTAACATAAACTGTCTATATTATCCTTCTACTATTTAAATCACCCCAACAAAAACAAAAATCAATCCCACCTTTAAATTTTATTATATTATCACCACGAACAACATCCCACCACCAGCAACATCACCATCGAGCAACCACCGCCGCCCGCCGTTGCCGCCGCCACCGACTACCACCGCCACCGACCACCTTCGCCGCCGACGACGACGACCACCGCCGCCTCCACCGACCACCACCGCGCCACCACCAGAAAAATGATGAAACCAAAAATTGGTTTCACCAAAATAAGATGAAACCAAAAATTGGTTTCATCATAAAAGAATGGAGAAAGAAGAAGAAAAAGAAAAAATGAAACACAGTAAGATGAAACCTTCCACCACCGTCAACTGCACCGCCCCCATCGCCAACACAACCATAATCACCACAACCACCACTACCATTACCTCCTTAACTAAGACTACTTTCAACAAAAAACAATCCACAATAAGATGAAACCTACCACCACCGTCAACTGCACCACCCCCATCGCTGCCACAACCACCAACACCACAACCACCACTACCATTACCTTACAACCAGTTTCAACAAAAAATAATCCACATGTATCCCACCATCAAAAATTGGCTTCACAGATATTAATATTCAACAAAATGAAAAAATACGATGAAACCTAATTAGGTTTCATCAACTTCAGCCAATTCATTACACTTTTAACAATCCAGACATACAACTCTTTAATTATAACCCATAATAGTCCTTTATGCAACACCTGAAGCTCAACTAAAACTCTCATTGCATTAGCACCACCCTTACTCAGTTAATCCATTCTTTATCACTTCCATAACTTCAGTTAAGGCCACCACTACCAACAGAACTTCTTCATCAATACCTGGAGTACCAGTACCAGACCCTGCTATAGACATTCTCCCAATTCATACACACATATAATCAAAACCACCATTGTACATATAATCGAAACCACATATTGTCATTTCACCAACATAACTTCAATGATGAAACCAAACACGCCGTATTTTAAGTCAGACCGAATAAACTAGACAAAAATCAGGTGAAACCAAAATTTGGTTTCATCATAAACTTAATTTTCATCATTAAAATCTTTGGTTTCATGACAGAAAATAGGAAAGTTTATGATGAAACCAAATTTGGTTTCATCATTAGTTTACTGTTTTCACCAACCAAAACTGTCAGAATTTGATGAAACCAATTTTGGTTTCATCATAAATCTGTCATTTCCCAATACAATATTGATTTCGACTATGAAGATGTATCATCATTCGCTGGTGATGAAAACATCATAAGGTGGTGGTGGTGATTGTAGAGGATTGAACGAGGAGGCAGAGGTGCTGTTGGGAGCGGATCTACAAGTACTGGTGTTGATTGTAGATGAGGTGTTGTTGGTTTCCGATTTGAAGATATTGGTGGTGGTTTTAGATGATAAAAGGAGGAGGTAGAAGTAGTGTTGGTGGCGGATCTGATCTACTGGTAGGAAAAACAAAAATAAGAGGAGGCGGTGTTGTTGATGGAAAATCAGTAGACGGAGAAGAAGAAGAAGGTGATGATGGTGTTAATGGAGGAGACAGAGGTGATGATGGTGTTAATGAAGGAGACGGAGGTTCTGTTGGTGGCGGATCTGGACACATCGGTTGGTTTGATGGTGGCGGAGCTACTGTTGGTGATAGATCTGAATAGAAATAGACGAAAAAGAGACGAAGGTTTCGTGGAGGAGACGAAGGTGTTGCTGCTGGTGGTGACGGAGGTGTTGTTGCTGGTGGTGAGGGAGGTGTTGCGGTGGTGTTTATGGAGAGATAGTAAAAAGAAAGGAGAGAAGAAGAAGAAGAAGAAGAAGAAGAAGAAGAAGAAGAAGACAAGGTAAAAAGGGTACGTTTGGCTTTTTTTAAAGTAATAAAAACTAAATTTACACATTACTATTTGACCTGGGGTTTTTGTGTCACTTTTTAATTAAATGGTTTTCAGTTATTAAAAATAATATGACTGGATTTTTTATACCACATGTTTGGTCACCTTGGTTTTATTTGACTAGTTTTGTATATATAATATACCTAGTCAAATGTGTGGGGTGAGACTTGAACCCAAGCCTATAGTGTGGGAGCCCAAAATAATACCACCACACTATGTCTCTAAGTTTGGTATAATATTGGAAAACTATATTTTTAAATATATATCCCAACAATCCCCCACTTATATTTCAAAACACTGAGCAAGTGATATACAGTTGTGCATAAGCAAAGGTGCCTTTCGACTTGAACCTCTACATAGTGTTAAACTTTCTAAGTATCAGGTAACTAGAGTAACTCGCGTCTTGAACTCTAACTAATACTAGATTATTCAACACACACAACTATATCTAGAGTAAAGTCCTTAAGTTCGCACATTAAGGCCATGTGCTTATCCTTTTTTTTTTAACGAACGGTCTAGAGAAGTGCCCAAGTTCTCATAGAAGGCGGCCACACCTTCACATCCGTATAGGTGAGTCTATCAAGAATACTCCTGTGTATCCCACTCTAACTTAAGAGCTATAGACATCATTAAGAGTTTAAACACTCATCCTGTTTCCCACTTCAGAATATCATGCTATGGGAATGCATGACTCTATCATATCATTTTTAACTTCGTCTAGTCCCTTTGAACCTATTTCTAGGTTGGGTATCCATTACAAATGACTCAACTTCTCACGGGCAAAAGTCCCATACTTTTAGAGATATTCCATACCTTTTCTCTTGCTAATCCTTTCGTCAAAGTATCAACTATATTTCCTTCAGACCTTACATGATGTACTCTAACAACACCAATCGTGAGAAATTCTCTAACTGTGTCGTGCTTTCGACGTATATGTCGATTCTTATTGTTATTATAACGATTCTCTACCACTCTGATAGCCGCGGTACTATCACAGTGGATCAAAGTGGCTGGTATCGGTTTTTTCCATACTGGAATGTCTGATAACAGACTCTTCAGCCATCCTGCCTCTTCACTAGCTGCTGCTAGTGCCATCAATTCAGCCTCCATCGTAGATTGGGCTATAATTGTATGTTTCTTTGATCTCCAAGATATAGCGCCCCAGCAATAGTAAAAACATATCCACTGGTGGCCTTGGAATCATCTGAAAGAGTATTCCAATTAGCATCGCTATACCCTTCAAGGACTGCGGGATACCTCTGATAGTGTAATCCTAGGTTTGTGGTTCTTTTCAGATACCGCATAACCCTCTCAATAGCATCCCAGTGTTCCAAACTAGGATTACTGGTAAACCTGCACAAAACTCCCACTGCATATGCAATGTCTGGTCTAGTACAATCAGTTGCATAACGCAGACTTCCAATTATACTAGCATATTCAGATTGTCTAACACTTTCTCCATTCTTAAACAATTTCACATTAGGATCAAAGGAGTACAACAGGATTACAATCAAATAATCATACTTCTCAGAATTTTTTCAATGTAGTGAGATTGATCTAAAGTAATACCACTACTAGTTCTAGTTATTTTGATTCCCAAGATTACACTAGCTTCACCCAAATCTTTCATGTCAAAATTCGAACTAAGCATGCTTTTAGTTTCATTGACAACAGATAAATTGGAACCAAATATCAGCAAATCATCCACATACAAGCAAACAACACACACATCATTCTCAGATTTTAATAGATGCATTTGTCACCCTCATTTATTCTGAAGTTATTGAAATCATTAAATTATCAAATTTCTCATGCCATTGTTTAGGAGCTTGTTTCAAACCATAAAGAGATTTTTCTAGCTTACATACTTTTGTTCTTGTCCAGGAATTACAAAACCTTCAGGTTGTTCCATGTAAATTTCCTCTTCTAGTTCACCATTCAAAAAGGCAGTTTTAACATCCATTTGGTGAATAACAAGATTATGAGCAGCAACAGCAATCAATCAAACACGTATAGATGTTAATCTAGTAACAGGAGAATAAGTATCAAAAAAGTCTACGTTTCTCGTTGCCTAAATCCTTTAGCAACCAGTCTAGCCTTGTGCTTATCTACTGTTCCATCAGGTTTGAGTTTCCTTTTCAAAACCCATTTACAACCTATAGGCTTACAACCAGGAGGTAAATCTACTATACGCCAAGTTCCATTAGACATGAGAATCCCATTCATTATCTACAGCTTCTTGCCAGAAACTAGACTCTGCAGAACTAAACGCCTCTTGTAAATTAGAAGGTTCTTCCTCTATAGCGTAAAATTCAAATCGGGATTTTTATCTTTTGTCTCAGTCCTAGCTCTTTTACTGCATCTAGGTTCAAATTCAGTGATCCTAGTTTTCACTTCTAGGTTCTTCTAATCTAGGTTCAGAATCAGAACTAGGTAAAGTACTTGGTATTGAACCCCCACTATTACCCCCACTATTTCTAGATTTAAAAGGAAATCTCTCTTCAAAGAAATCAACATCAATAGATTCAATAATAACCTTATTATTAATATCAAAGAACCTATAAGCTTTACTGTTTTGAGCATAACCAATAAAAACACATTCATAAGCTCTACTTTCTAACTTATGTCTTTTAGGATCAGGTTTTCTAACAAAAGCTAACAACCCCAAACTCTAAAATAAGAGACATTAGGTTTTCTACCTCTCCAGATTTCATAAGGAGATATTTGGTTTTATTATTGGGAATGCGATTCAAAACATGGCAAACAGTCAACAAACATTCACCCCACCAATGAGAAGCAGCACCAAACTAAGCAAACAAGCAACAGTCAATTCAGTAAGAGTACGATTCTTTCTTTCAGCTTTCCCATTCATTTGAGGATTATATGGAGCAGTTCTTTCATGTATTATGCCATTAGTTTGATAAATTTCAGTAAAGTGAGCAGAATCATATTCAGTGCCTCTATCACTACGAAACCTCTTAATTTTTCTACCAAATTCATTTTCAATTTCAGCAATAAAGATCTTAAACTTTTCAATAGCTTCATTCTTATGGCTCAACAAATAAACATAAGTATAACTAGAACAGTCATCAATGAACGTCATGATATACCTTTTTCCATTTCTAGTTAGGATACCTTCATATTCACACAAATCAGAATGTATTAAGTCTAGTGGTTTGGATTCTCTTACAACAGATTTATGTGAAGTTTTGGTTATTTTTGCTTGACTGCAGTATTCACATTTTTCAAATTCATTTTCATAAAATTCAGGGAAGACACCTAACTTGCTCATGTTATTTACTAACTTTTTACCCACATGACAAAGCCTACCATGCCAAACATTAAAATTGCAAACCATATAAGCAGAAGATTCAATTTTATTCATAGCATCAACATTAAGCTTAAACATTCCATCAGTAGCATAACCTTTTCCTACAAAACTCTTATTCTTAGTTATAGTGTAAATATCAGACCAAATAGTTTGATACAACCCAGCCTTGTTAAGAACATAGCCGGAAACAAGGTTCTTTCTCATTTCTGGATTGTGAAGGACATCTTTCAGCATGAGTGTCTTCCCAGAAGTAAACTTCAACTCTACCGTACCAGAACCTTTCACCATAGTGCTGTGAGAGTCTCCTAACAAAACTTTCTTATCCTTTATTTCAACATAAATCTTAAACATGGACCTATCAAAACAACAATGACGCAAAGCACCACTGTCTATCCACCACCCATCAGATCCACCAACCATGTAGAACTCTGGATCAGAGACCATGGCAATTATAACGTCACCACAGCATTAGCTTGTGCGTTATTCTTTTCCTTGTTAAACCTTCAATTCCTAGCCATGTGGTTTGGTTTATTACAGGTATAACAAAGAAACTCAGAATTGGAATTCTGTCCATTTCTTGATGGGTGTTGGTTCTTGTTTTGATTAGGCCTTCCTCCTTTCTTTTGGTTCGGGTTAGGTTTCAGGTCCTTCTTCTTAGGTTTCAAACTAGGATGAGTCTTATTGTTACAAACAATGAGAATCTCTTCCTTCTTATCTTGTTTCCGAGCTTCTTCCTCAACCCTGAGCTTAACAATCAAACTTTCAAGAGAAAATTCTTTAGTCTTGTGACGCAAAGTATTACGAAAATCTTTCCATCTAGGTGGTAACTTGTCAATCATTACAGAAACTTGAAATTGTTCATCAGTTTTCAAACCTTCGGTCATAATTTCGTGGTAAATTTTTTGAAGTTCATGAGCCAGTGAAACAACTGACCTATCATCCACCATTTGGTATCTCAAATACCGGCTCACAGCATACTTCTTTGAGCCAGCTTTCTCGGTGTCATATTTTTTCTGTAATGCATCCCACACATCTTTAGCAGTTTCAAAAGTTGAATAATACTCATATAAATCATCAGATAATGCGTTAAGAATGTAGTTTTTGCAATCAAAGTCATCATCGACCCATTTGTCAATGGACTTCTGTTTCTCCTCAGGAGTTTGAGAAACAACGTCTTTGGCACCACCGGTAGGAGGTGGATCAGTAGCAGCAACACCATCATCAGCATCAGCATCAGCATCAGCAACAACATCAGCAGTCTTATCAGCAGCAGGTCCTAGGGTTCCAGGATGAACAGTCGACACAATCATATGCAGCTTCATGAGTTTGAGATAAAAGAACATCTTCAGCTTCCATCTTCTGAAATGCGACCCTTTAAATTTGAATGGCTTGTTGGTATCATCAACACGCTTCTTTTCAACCTCCATAGCAAAATCAAACACCTTAAAATTGTTGGAAACAATATAGAAAATTCACAAAAATAAATCTCAAACAGCTGAGTCGCGGACTAGGTCGCTATCTTTAAGGTGTTTCGCGACTCTGCCTCTTGATTGTGCTAGCAGTCAAAACTTGTCGAAAACCCTATGGGATAAAACAACTGATACTATCTTGTTCGATTTCTCTGCACTATGAGAAATCGAGCCAACAACTACTCTTTCTTCACTTGCTCAGAACTCAAAAATAGATGAAAAACAATATATTTCATCTTCTCCAGAAACTGTTCTTTTATATCTCAAAAAGAAATCAATATGATTTTTGATTAAAATAAATTTCGTAATTAGTGCTCACTGAGAATCCTCCAAAACAGTCATAAAACGGTAACAATATAATTACCAAAAATTAATAAAGTTAATTAGAGAATATTAAGTAGAAAACCGTTTTGGAAATCAAGAGTTAAAACCTCCAAAAAATCAGTTTCTGAATCACCGGACCTCCCAAGACCCCCAAGGCCCCAAGGCCCCGCTCTCTCGGATTTTATTAAGTAATATAGATATATATAACGGTCCGCGAGTTATAACCCCAAAGGTGTCACACCCATGCACAAAAACTCCACCAAAACAAAATGTTCACAAAAACCCCATTTAACATAAACTGTCTATATTACCCTTCTACTATTTAAATCACTCCAACAAAAACAAAAATCAATCCCACCTTTAAATTTTATTATATTGTCACCACGAACAACAACCCACCACCAGCAACACCACCACCGAGAAACCACCACCGACTGCCACCGACCACCTTCGTCGCCGCCGCCGACCACCGCCGCCACCACCGACCACCACCGCGCCACCACCAGAAAAATGATGAAACCAAAAATTGGTTTCACCAAAATAAGATGAAACCAAAAATTGGTTTCATCATAAAAGAAAGGAGAAAGAAGAAGAAGAAAAAATGAAACACAATAAGATGAAACCTTCCACCACCGTTAACTGCACCGCCCCCATCGCAACCACAACCATAATCACCACAACCACCACTACCATTACCTCCTTAACTAAGACTACTTTAAACAAAAAACAATCCACAATAAGATGAAACCTACCACCATCGTCAACTGCACCACCCCCATCGCTGCCACAACCACCAACACCACAACCACCACTACCATTACCTTACAACCAGTTTCAACAAAAAATAATCCACCTGTATCCCACCATCAAAAATTGGCTTCACAGATATTAATATTCAACAAAATGAAAAAAATACGATGAAACCTAATTAGGTTTCATCAACTTCAGCCAATTCACTACACTTTTAACAATCCAGACATACACCTCTTTAATTGTAACCCATACTAGTCCTTTATGCAACACCTGAAGCTCAACTAAAACTCTCATTGCATTAGCACCACCCTTACTCAGTTAATCCATTCTTTATCACTTTCATAACTTCATTTAAGGCCACCACTACCAACAGAACTTCTTCATCAATACCTGGAGTACCAGTACCAGACCCTGCTATACACATTCTCCCAATTCATACACACATATAATCAAAACCACCATTGTACATATAATCGAAACCACATTTTGTCATTTCACCAACATAACTTCAATGATGAAACCAAACACGCCGTCTTCTAAGTCATACCGAATAAACTAGACAAAAATCAGGTGAAACCAAAATTTGGTTTCATCATAAACTTAATTTTCATCATTAAAATCTTTGGTTTCATGACAGAAAATAGGCAAGTTTATGATGAAACCAAATTTGGTTTCATCATTAGTTTACTGTTTTCACCAACCAAAACTGTCAGAATTTGATGAAACCAATTTTGGTTTCATCATAAATCTGTCATTTCCCAATACAATATTGATTTCGACTGCGAAGATGTATCATCATTTGCTGGTGATGAAAACATCATAAGGTGGTGGTGGTGATTGTAGAGAATTGAACGAGGAGGCGGAGGTGCTGTTGGGAGCGGATCTGCAAGTACTGGTGGTGGTGATTGTAGAGGATTGAACGAGGATTTCGACTATGAAGATGTATCATCATTCGCGACTCTGCCTCTTGATTGTGCTAGCAGTCAAAACTTGTCGAAAACCCTATGGGATAAAACAGTTGATACTCTCTTGTTCGATTTCTATGCACTATGAGAAATCGAGCCAACAACTACTCTTTCTTCACTTGCTCAGAACTCAAAAATAGATGAAAAACAATATACTTCTGCAGAAACTGTTCTTTTATATCTCAAAAAGAAATCAATACGATTTTTAATGAAAATAAATTTCGTAATTAGTGCTCACTGAAAATCCTCCATAACAGTCATAAAACGGTAACAATATAATTACCAAAAATTAATAGAGTTAATTAGAGAATATTAAGTAGAAAACCGTTTTGGAAATCAAGAGTTAAAACATGCAAAAAATCAGTTTCTGAATCACCAGACCTCCCAAGACCCCCAAGGCCCCGCTCTCCCGGATTTTATTAAGTAATATAAATATATATAATATACCTAGTCAAATATGTGGGGTGAGACTTGAACCCAAGCCTATAGTGTGGGAGCCCAAAATAATACCACCACACTATATCTCTAAGTTTGGTACAATATTACAAAACTATATTTTTAAATATATGTCTCAACAATTTTCTTACGTAGCATCTAGTTCAACGCTTTCCCAGGAAGATATTTTTAATAAATTACTCTTGTTGAATTGCTGGCTGATTTCCACCGGTGTATTCAACACTGTTGATTCTCTGGATAGTTCGATCAAAACCTCAACCATAAGTTATAATTGAATTAACGTTGTTCATCCGAAACCAAAACGCATTCTGAATGCAATGGTTGAGCTGGTAGCAATGAGATTTGGATTCATTAAAAGATCCTTGCCAATACCCTTACGACATGCTTCATAGTTATAGTTCCATGTAACTCGAACCGGCCCTCATTAATAATATTTCTTGTCATGAGCACAATAATATTTTATTCTACTCTGACAATACGTTCCTCAAGCTATTTATGTTATATATAACATAAATTTGTAGGGAAAAATACGACGGTTGTAAGATTATTATTTAGCAATTTAATATCCTAATGTTTACATTTAAGGAACATAAAGCTTAATACCCCAACTTTTTTTCCCTTTTTTCTTAAGGAACTTGCAAATGTCGCAAAGAAAAGTTAGGATAAGATTTCATCATTTGTAATAATACATACTTCATTTTATTACAATATAGGAGCCAATCATATAACTGTGGAATTTACCAACACAAGCAACTTCAACATCAATAAAGACCATATATATGCTCTAAAATCACATCTCCAAAAATTCCTGATATAACCATTTAGTTTCAAAAATTAGTGCTTGGGTGCGCAGGTGTCACTTGAAAAAAATTCACTCGATCATCAAAAATCAACAACCAACATAACATGCTATGTACACCTTTTCTTTTTTTGAGTCAGGTGGTTTTCTTTAATACTATGCATGACACCTTGAAAAGTTGATTTTCAGCTTAATTAAGTCGAAAGAAAAAAAAGTTAATTTCAGGATGTAATTTTGGAATGACTTGTAAAAACAAATATTTAAACTTTTCGTGAATCAAACTATTTTTGCTTCTGATTTCCGATATTGACTTCTGCTTCTAGTATCCAAACATGATAATATCCGTTTGATAGGATACCGTTAGAAAAGGAGAAAAGTGGACGAAATGAGTATGAAACATGGGGGTTACATCCTTTATTATGGGATGAACAAATCTCATGTTTGTTAATTTTGTTCCCACTATTGATTGTATAAATGTTTATTAAATCAGATGGAAAAACACTTGAATGCGGAGGGTTTATACACTGAGATAGAATGTTGGACGCGAAACAAAAATTTAATATAATACTTATTTTATCTTATTTGATCTAACTTTATCTTATATTTTATTATGTTTGGTTTAGTTTTTCATTTTATAGGACTTTCGTGTCGTTGAGATCGAATATATTTCGCCGAGAATAATCTTTGTTTGTGCATTTAAACTTTTGTTGCCAAACTTGTTTTACCATATAGTGGAAAAATGAATTTTACCAGGCTTGGAAAAAAACTTAATTTGTTGATTCCTATAGGACTTTCCCTTAGAGAATAATGCAAAAATAAAATGAGCGCTCAATCACTTAACAATATTAGGATAAAAATGCAAGCATTAGGGTTACGTATTTCTTTGTAGTGTTGGTAAGTCGTGGCTTACCTCGAGGAAATCAAGTATCCATTCTGCAGGAAAACCTGATCTCCTGCAGTTTAGTAGTATTTTAAGTTTTTTTTTTTGCCTTTTGCATCTTAACGATCAGATTAAATCCAACTACACAATTTACCGTGGCGGTAACTTGTTTTCCGCGTAATTGATTCCCTTAACCGACGTCCATTACATCCTAACAGTTGTTTCAACTCAATTGAATACTTTAAACAAATCTGCCTCCCACGTATAAGCCTATATGTGATCTCCTTTCTGATCAAAGATCAAGGTGAGACTGGAAATAGATTGTAATATACAAAGTCTAGCAAACCTCAAAATCCATACTTATGACTCCCGAAGAGCAACCTAGATTATTATCCACCTCACAAGTACAAAACTTGTGGAATCGATAAAGTTTGAGACGAAGATAGCTTTGTGATTTCTATCTATCTTGTTTGATGGAGTAAAACTCAACAATCAAAACAAGATCAGGATACACGAACTGTCAAAGATAGGGATAGTTCGAACCTGGTTTCACGAATCCCTAGGTGAAGTCTTTTTAGTCGCTAAACCCTTGAAGGGTTTGAGGAGAGGACGACTCTATTTTGCAACTAGGACACACAAGAACAGTGTCGAGGATTCAAAAATCCAAGTTGATAGAGGTTATCCCTTATATAGACTTTCATAGCATACGTTGCTTTATGTTTAAGCTAAGACAGCTTCGGAACCAAGAAATCATGAATTTTTGTAATATGATTAACATAACAAGATATACACTCTGGTTAGGATGAACTATATACGAAGACAACGTTCATGAACGGTTAGCCGAAACTAGCCAATTGAACTATAAGCTTATTTATTTTCATAAACACTTAAGACTTTAATCTTTGAGTCACAACCATAGGTTATAATGTGAGCAAATATGTTTATGTAGTATTTTTAGACATTTTTTAAAATGCCAATTATCTCACATAAATAATTTTGTGTGTATCTGAAAATATTCGACATGGCAAGTACGTGTACTCTACCTCGTTCATGAGTGTTTCAGTTAAGCTACGTATACCAGTTATGTATATCCTTTAGACAAAAATGAGTTCTGGAATCATATAGAACTTTTCTGGTTTGCTTACCGGTATAGATACTATACTGGTTTCAAAACCAACCGTTCAATTATGGTATGCATATTAGATATGCGTACAATTCCAGGTTGACGAATCCACATAATTTTTGTGGTATGCATACCACAAAATCGCTGACGAACTATAGCTACGCCGGTACGTGTACTGGATACATGTATTGCGGCTCCAGTCCTACAAAAGTTATGCCGATATGTGAACTCTTACGCATACTATCATGTATCCATATTTACAGTAGTTTTATATTTTTGTATAAATCAATTCGAAAGATTCCCGAATAACATCAATGACACATATCACTATTCTAGGCTATTTTCAAATGATAATTCTTGAATCACAACTTTGATTATCAACAATAAATTGTTCTTAACCGAAATTCATCAAGTAGGAACAAATGTTCATAAGCTTAGTCATTATATTTCAAGAACGATAATACCAAGATAAACTTGACTCGAAATTCTTATTATGCATGCAACAGTCTATTTAGTCATGCGGCATAGGTAATCTCATAAATAGGAATATAAAATAGGTGGTTCAGTCTTCACTTACTTTTTGTCGTAAAAGTTTTCCAAAATTTTCGATTGGTCTTCGAATTCAAATGGTAGAACACAGTGATATCCGATTTTCAACTACACACTTCTATCCTAATATGAGACTTGACTAATTGTAGACTAGAAATCAAGGTATACTTTTGATCAACTAAATATGATAACAATCTTGAGATAAAAATGCTTGCTAGTTCGACCGAGCAATGCTCAAAAATCTTCCTTTTTTGTCAATTTTAGTGACAAAACTATTGATAAATATGGATTACAAAAATAAATCTTCAAAACTTCAAAATCCATCATGCTTGATTTCTTTGGTTTCTTTAACTCCTTGAACTCTTCGTTACTTCAAGTAGCCAATGATTCTGAACTTAGCATCGTTGTTTTTGAAGATCCGTAGCGACAACAACTTTGAAAGAAAATTTTTCTCAATCGTCGTTATAAAGTGTTAGAGCATAGCTCGGTCGGCCTCGCATGCGTTGCTATCTCAAGCATGTTTGTCAATGTTAGTGATCAAAACTATGAGTCTTGATTTATAGACTACATATCTAAGTCTCGGACTAGGATAGAAAAGTGTAGTTGAGCTCAAGGAATTCATGGCGATTCATCATACAATGACGAAGATATACTCAAGGAACCGTGGAACTTCATCAACAAAAAGGTATGTGGAGACTTGAACTTATCTATCACTCAAAAGTCTATCTCTTCTATCTCCTACTTCTTATGAGACAAAAGTCGTATGTTATATAGACTAGATCATACACATTTGATATTTCGAGCCGAGTATATCTCGCCTATCTATATCTCGAAATCATGTGTTGGTAAAGCGTTTCGCTTTGATCAAGTTTATCTTCACCTAGTGATGAAAGTCATGAAAATTTTCAATTACTTTGAGAATTTCTCAGACGTGAAACGGTCTGTGAATACTGCTATATAACATCTTCTGAGAATGTATCAATGATTGAAATGAGAGTTTAGATTACATAACCATGTATTCCTTAATCCGAAGTTTTCGAACTTTGTTGATTGAGAGAAACCGGAAGAATTGGCTTTGCCAAGTCCGCGAATTCAGTCCGCGAACTGACGAAAGTTCTCTTACCGAGAATTTCTACTGGGATTTTCCCAAAACTCATCCGCGTGTTAGTCCGCGAACTGGCTGAAGTCTCTTTGCCGAGATTTTCTGCTGAGTTTGGAAAACTTTGCCGGTTGTCTTAAGTCCGCGAACTTGTTTGTGAGCTTAATTGGTTATGATCTAAAGATGTGCTCTGAATATGAAACTTAAATTACTAAGGAATGCTTTATGCAAACCGTGGCTATAAAGTTCATGAGCCGATTCAATCGAATCGAATCATCTTTGTTTCAATTGTGTCTTGTGTAGTTACATAAGATCTCATAGCAATTGAATAACTCTCTAACTAGTTCATTTGAGTCAATTGAACTAGTTATAGTGAAGAAGAACAAGGTTAATATGAAATGCTCATATGGTTAACCTTTTGGGTTACTATGTTGAACCAACATACACGTACACGTTTGGGCATGGTTTTCGCAAACCCAGTAAACGTCTACCCAAGTGTGTGTGACAAGCTAAGTTTTCGATCTAACGGTTGAGAAATATTAACTTGAATCTAAATCAGGTTTTCATCTAATGGTGAATATGGATGACTTTGTAACTAAGGAAAAACCCTGATTTGAAGGCTATATAAAGGAGACATCTAGCTTTGAGCAAACCTAATCCCCACACGTCTGTGTGATACTAGTGCGCTCGCTAGAGTCGATTCTCCTTTAACCTTTGGTTTTCTTCTCTAAAACCAAGTTAACGACTTAAAGACTTCATCGGGATTGTGAAGGCACACCGATACTACTTTTATCGTAGTTATGTGATATGATCTTGCATCTTCTATCGTACGAGTACAATCTATTGATTGGCTTGAGATCGTGAGAGTTCTCCGACATGCAAGATAAAGAAGTCAAAAACATCTTTGTCTCACTGTTTGTAATTCCTTGACAAACCGCCTGTGTAGTCAGGAAGGATTGTAGAGAGGTGATTGATTAATCTAGGCTGTTCTTCGGGAATATAAGAACGGATTATCAATTGGTTCCTGTTCACCTTGATTTCATATCTTAAGACGAAACAAAACCTGGAGTTTTTCTGTGGGAGACAGATTTATCCTTTGATAGAATTTTCTGTGTGAGACAGATTTTTTTATTATCAAGTCTGCGATTTTGTGTTGCAGCAACTCTTGGTTGTGGGTGAGATCAGCTAAGGGAATCAAGTGCGCAGTATCTTGCTGGGATCAGAGGCGTAGGAGTACAACTGTACCTTGGATAGGTGGGAGACTGATTGGGGTTCAACTATAGTCCAGTACGAAGTTAGCTTGGAGTAGGCTAGTGTCTGTAGCGTCTTAATACAGTGTGTATTCAATCTGAACTAGGTCTCGGGGTTTTTCTGCATTTGAGGTTTCCTCGTTAACAAAACTTTTGATGTCTGTGTTATTTCTTTTCCGCATTATATTTGTTATATGATTGAAATAATACAGGTTGTGCGTTCGTGATCATCAATTGGAAATCTAACCTTTGGTTGTTGATTGATATTGATTGATCCTTGGACATTGGTCTTTGGTACCGTCCAAGTATTCCTTGTGTTTGATTAGGACTCGCTGATTTCCATTAGCTTGAGTAATATCAAAAACAAGATAGAGATATTAAATCCTTGAGATAATTTTATCTAGATTAAGTCTGATTGTCTAGTTGATTCTCTAGCAAAGTATTTCGGAGTTAGTCCATACAGATTGCTAAGCGAAATATTGTGTGGTGTTGTTAGACCCCCCGCTTTTACATAAAGAAACATAGTATTACTATCTTATCCAAAGTTCAATTGTATCACAACTTTGAAGCAATATGTTGATCATATGTTTCCCCCTCTTAGTCATTATTTACATCTTTTGCATTAACCTATAGATTTTGATCTACTCCCCCTTACATAATGATCAGTAAACTATATGTACGTTGTAGTGCGAAACTACTAATTAATTCTCCCTCTTTCTGTCAATAAAAATTGGCAAAGATACGAAAATAATGGGATCATAATGAATTCAATCAAAAGATACTTCAAGACTTAAAGGTAATCATATCAACTTTAATCTAGACGATATCACATAGTATAAAATACTTAGTGTCTCATCTAGGATATTTAAGATACAACAATCCCATGTAAATTCCACATCCATACACCTCACAAAGATACAGCAATTAAGAACAAGTTCATTTAAGAACTCTCCCCCATTTGATGTCATTCCCAAGAGAACAACATGAGTGACCTTACTTTTGTAAAAAGAAGGATTTTTTCGGACATTAACAAAACACATTGATTTGTATCATAAACATCGACATAAACTAATCTCTAAGATAAAAACAATTTAGTCGACATGACTCAGAATAAGAAAATCTTACGGAGTTTGATAATAGAGTAATTACACCAGGGTGTGATCATAAAAGATCAATACTGCGAAATTTTTCTCACAAGTTTGTTCTATTTTATAGTTTGTAAAACACAATAGATTTAACTTTCGAGCATATATGAGACATCATCCCAATTCACAGAAAGTAAGGGACACATATATCTCATAAGACTTTGCAATAATGTTTAAATCCTTCAAGTTCATCTTCCAAAATCTCTAGAATAAATACTTCTTTACATAAAGGAGAATCCTTTAGGCTTATGTGTCAACTCTATGTTCACTTTCAAGAATTCTGAAATATTATAGGGCCACATCAGCGCATAGTAAGCGCCACATCAGCCTGCAAGTAGTACCTTTTTTAACTGACACTTCTCTTAAACATTTTAACGGACACATCCATTGACCAACAGTTATGTATTTTGCAAAAAATTCCATTCAAAATTATTGAAAAGACATGACTATTTGAAAGTTTAAATATATATTCTGTAATCATCCAAAAGACACGACTATTTGAAAGTTTAAAAACGTACGATTTGAAAGGATTCATATAGTAGGATCCAACCTTCCTATTCAAACAAACACTCACGAAGTTTCAACTAAACAAACTCACGATGGCACCAACAAAATGTTGGTGCCATCGTCGGCTATGAAAGATATTTTTGTTGTGAGAACAACCAGTCACGATGTAAAGACTTTGGTCAATTTTGTATATCTTCAAGTGAGCCATTGATGCTCTTGGATCAATTGCGTATGATTTTCTTGTTTCCGGAACAGATACATGCATCTCTATTTGTTAACAGATATAAGGAGTTCAAATGACATCTCGGCAAAATCAAATGACAGTGTTTAGAATCGTTACATTCTCAAATACAAAAGAATGCCGATAGGTTCATTACTAAACCTGGCGAGAATCTGCCAATATAATATTCTGGTCTGTCATTGGAGAATGAGAAGAAGGTACGTAGTTATACCATTTTCTTTTACCTCTTCTTTTCCGGTATACAGTTTAAATTTTGGTTGCATTCTTTTACTCCTACCTATAGGCATGAATAACTGTAATAGACGAACAAGAATTCCTTCGATCAGAAAAATGGTAGCAAATGTCGATGTTTCGTCATTCTTTTACTCCAACCTATTGGAATGTATAAGACGAAGACGAATTCCTTCAATCAGAAAAACGGTAGAAGGATCGAGGTTCCATTACGAGAGCGAATACATGAAATTAAACTTTTGATGATACTGTGAAAAAAAGAAGAAGCATAATTGGTTATACTGTGTATATTTAAAAGAGAATTGAATTAGCTTGAGCTAAAGAAAATAATGTGGAAATTATATCTAAGTTGTTCATATTTTCAATCTGACAGATGATCGACCATAAAAGAAGTGACAAGTGTATACTCGATCTTCGCGGCGAAGAGAAGCGATGCTAAATCCTATTACTGAATGTGCCCGTGCAAATCAGAACTTGCAGTAAACGTTTAAACGATCGCGTGACAATCTATAAGTGAATATATGAATGATTCTCTCTATGTATCTGTCCATGCACTTTGTTTAATCATTTTTATGCTGTCGAATTGTCGATTTACTGGCAAGGGAATAACAAATTTTATTCGTTGGTGAGTCACATTACAAATTTCATTGATGCAGGTATTTAACCTTCATTAACTGCCTTTGCTTTACTTCAAGTAACTTCTCGGTGGCTTAATTTAATTGATGATGCACATTTTTGGTAATCATTCATTCAGTTCTGCCTTGAACTTAAATGGCTTCAAAAATTTTCTACGGAAAATGGTTCATTTGTCCAAATATTTTTAAATCACGGTTCAAATGGACGAGTTAAAAATAGTTTGGGTGAAATGGCCAAAAAAAATAGTAAGGATGAAACTGATTCCATCCTAATTTAAATTTAAAAAATAGCAAGGATGAAACTGGATACATCCTGTGTAAATTAAAAATAAGAAAAAATATTTGAAAATGGGCACGATGAAACTGGTTACATCCTGCCTATTTTTACATTTTTGTCCATTTGAACAGTATCAAAATCTAACTGTCCATTTCACCCAGAAATTGTTGATTTTGGTCTTTTAACCAATTTTGTGAATTTTCTATCTAGCCATACACGAAAATTTTCGACTAGATAAGGAAAAAAAATGGTAGATTTTGGCATGATATTTCCGTGAAGTTATTAAGTTTTCTAAAGAGCCATTATCTGTTCCATTCATACATGAGATTAATTAAGAAGGTACGTAGAAAACATTGAGGTTGTACTTTAATGAGCCTTGATTTGTCGTTTGTCAAAATAACGAAGAGATTTGGGGCTATAAGATGATTATAAACTCTTTGAATTTGTTTTCTACATGGTCTGATGCAAACACAGTCCATGTTACTTCTTCTGCTGTGTTAATTGATGAACTAGCCCGTCCATTTGGACGGGTTTACGGAGCTTGTTTAAATAGATAAATCTAAAAATATTCAAGATGAAGGTTGTTGGAAATAGATTGTGTAGACACAACATGCTATACTAACCCTAGTTATCCTTTTCGAACACAAGGATAAATCCTCACAGGAAGTTTCCTAGTACTATAAAATGGACCAACGGAGTTTATGTTGCGCTAAAACCCTGCGGAAGCGATTTGCACAGCTACACAATGGTACTCCAAATATTGTAAAGAACACAAACTAAAGAAGATAAAAGAGACAAGAATTTAACGAGGTTGAATCCTCGGGAAAAACAAGAGATTTATATATTATCGTTTGGGAGAAAACATATAAAACCCTAAGAGAGAAAGAAGAATTTTTTTTGTGTATTTTTCTAGGTTCTCTACTAGGCTATTTATATATGTACATTACTTAGCCTATAAGATTAAGGTTTCATAACTTGTTTACAAAGTTCCTAGAATTTAGGATCAAGTAAACCAATTAAGAGTTATCACAAACTCTTAATCCTAATCCTTTTGGTGACCGACTAAATTTGGGTTTATCCCAAATTAACTCCACCTACCAAGTTTTGTTTGAGTTATCTAAAACTCAAACCCACCGACCTATATCCAACAATTCTCCACCTCGGATCATGCATTCATGCATGAGACGATCAATACACGAAATCTCCTTCGTCTTCCAACGTCGATTTCGCCATAAGCTGCCTACGTATCCTCTGCAAGGAATCAAACCGACCGTAGTTCACTCAATGGCCTTGCTAGAAGGCCTCCACCAGGTTCTTAAGAACCTCTACCCCAAAAGGTCTCACCAAACCGAAAGAATGTGGATCAATTTCGAGCAATGACGAAACTTGACCCCAGATACTACTTTCGTTAACATATCAGCTGGATTGTTTTTGGTATCGATCTTCACAAGTAGAATGTCTTCTTCTTCCAGAATTTCTCTAACAAAGTGAAATCGAACATCTATATGTTCGGTTCTGGCATGATGCACTTGATTCTTAGCCAAGTAAATTGGACTAAGACTATCACAATGCACGGGCAGTTTTTCCTGCACAACACCCAAGTCATCTAGCAAACCTGTAACCATATAGCATCCTTAAATGCTTCAGTAACTTCCATATACTCCGTTTCAGTAGTTGAGAGAGCCACAGTAGACTGCAAAATCGATCTCCAACTAACCGGTGCTCCAGTCAAGATAAATACATACCCTGTAGTTGAACGCCTCTTGTCCAAATCACCAGCATAGTCAGAATCCACATAACCAACACACAGCTGATTGTTCCCATCTTCCTTCACAAACTCCAAGCCAACATCAACAGTACCATAAAGATACCTCAAAATCCATTTCACAGCTTGCCAATGTCCTTTACCAGGATTATGCATATAACGACTGATCATACTTACTCCATGTGAAATATCCGGCCTTGTACATACCATCGCATACATCAAGCTACCAACAACACTAGCATATGGGACTTGGGCCATACTCACGCTCTTATTCAGTAGTGGGAGACATATCAGAACTCAACTTAAAATGAGGACCAAGGGGAGTACTTACAGATTTAGTTCCTTCGCAGATACCAAATTTCTGTAACACTTTCTTCAATTATGCCTTTTGAGACAAACAAACTTTACCCTTCTTTCTGTCACGTTGAATCTCCATGCCAAGAATCTTCTTAGCTTCTCCCATATCTTTCATCTCGAACTCAGTTGACAATTTTTGCTTCAAATTATCAATCTCTTTCTTGTTATTCGATGCTATCAGCATATCATCGACATACAAGAGCAAATATATGAAAGACCCATCACGTAGCTTCTTGAAGTATACACAATGGTCATAGTGACTTCTTGTGTATGTCTGGCCAATCATAAACTGATCAAATCGCTTATACCACTGTCTTGGAGACTGTTTCAGCCCATACAACGATTTCTTCAGCTTTCATACACAATCTTCTCTTCCAGCAACTTTGAACCCACTCGGCTGAGTCATATAAATCTCCTCTTATAGATCACCATGTAAGAACGTCGTCTTCACATCTAGCTGAACTAGGTCTAAATCATATTGTGCTACCAAGTCCAACAAAATTCGGATTGATGAGTGTTTCACAACTGGAGAGAACACCTCATTATAGTCAATCCCTTCCTTTTTGGCATAACCTTTTGCAACTAACCTTGCCTTGTAGCATACTTGATTCATCTGAGATCCTTATTTCTTAGCATATACCCATTTGCACCCAATGGCCTTCTTACCGTTCGGAAGCTTCGTAAGAATCCATGTGCCATTCTTGTAAAGAGACTCCATCTCATCCTGCATAGCAGCTTCCTATTCTTGATGCTCTACACTTTGTATAGCTTCAAAATAGGTATTAGGAGTACCTTCTTCAACAACTGGTAATGCATAAGCTATAAAATCATTCATCCAACCAGGTTTCCTGATTGATCTTCTCGGTTTGCTGGTTGCTATGGTCTTAGTGACCGTAGATTCTGTATCTTCCACTGCTTCATGTTCCTCTTCATAAACATCGTCACTATCATTTGGAACTTCAGTAGCTACCTCCCTTGTAGACGTCACGCCTTCCGAAGTAGTCGTAACAGATACATACTTAGCTAGAATTAGTGGAGTTCCATCAATCTCCACCTTCTGCAAAGGCTCACTAGTATTGGTGCTTCTGTTCTCCACCTGCTGAGAACCCCAAGACTTTACCATAGACGCTTCATCAAATGTAACATCTCTACTCATGACTATCTTCTTCTCTACTGGATTCCAAATTTTGAACCCTTTTACTTCTTTCTTCACACCCATAAAGATGCCTTTAACAGCACGACTATCAAGCTTGTTTTCACTAACATAATACCAAGCAGGGCAACCAAAGATATGAATTGAGTCATAGTCATAAGCTGGTTTACCATACCACTTCTCCATCGGAGTTTTAACTTCTAATGCAGCTGATGGAAACCTATTAATGAGGAAGCACGCATATGTAACTTCCTCATCGCAAAACGCTTTACCTAATCCAGCATTAGATAACATACATCGTACCTTCTCCAGCAAAGTACGATTCATGCGTTCAGCTACCCCATTTTGTTGCGGGGTATTCTTAACTGTGAAGTGCCTCTGTGTTCCCTCATCCTGACATACTTGCAAGAATGGATCACTTTTGTACTCTCCACCATTGTCCGAACGTAGTACCTTGATCTTTCTGCCAGTTTGAGTCTCAGTTGCCTTTTTCCACCTCAAAAAAACTTCTAGGACTTCATCCTTATGCCTCATGGTGTACACCCATACTCGCCTAGAATAGTCATCAATGAAAGACACGAACCAATGTTTCCCTCCCAATGATGCATTCTTGGAGGGACCCCAAACATCTGAGTGAACATAATCAAGAACTTCACTAGTGTTGTGGATTGTTGTGCCAAAGCTTGTTCTTGTTTTCTTTCCTTTCACAAAATGTTCACAAAACTCTAATTTGCAGGCAATAGCACCTTTCAATAAATCTTGACGAATTAAAAAGTGTAACGACTTATCACCTGGATGTGTAAGTCGTATATTCCATAACTTCGTGGTTTCCATCGCTGCAGTCTGGATGTGTTCAGAAATTGACACATCTCCTGTTACTGTACTCCCAGTTAAGTAGTACAAGTTATGATGCCTTGTGCCCTTCATGATTACCAACGATCCAGAGATTATCTTTAGAATGCCATTTTCAGCGACTAACTTGTAGCCCTTAGCTTCCAAAGTTCCGAGCGAAATCATATTCTTATTCACAGCAGGTACGAACCTTACTTCCTTCAGTTCCCGAACCATACCATCATGCATCTTGATTCGAACACTACCAATCCCGATCACCCTGCAGGTATGATTATTCCCCATACGTACTTCTCCATCAAACTTCTCGAAGCTTGAGAACCAGTCCCGATGAGGACATATGTGATAAGTAGCACCAGAATCTAGTACCCATGTACCGTCAGTTACGATACAAGCTGATGGTGTCACAGTCAGTGAGAAATACGAAGCTACATCTGAATCATCACTTGCCTTAGCAATGTTCACCTCGGTCTTGTTGTTATCTCCTTCTCTATCTTTACGCTTGGTGCAAACCTTAGCCCAATGGCCAAAGTCATGACACCATGCACATTCATCCTTCTGCAGACGCGCTCTTGACTTTGAACGCCCTTTCACTTTGCCACGATCACCATTCTTCTTTCTCCTGTCTGTTGAACGACCTCTTGCAAGAAGCAAGTCACTGTTAGGTTCACTTGACAGGTCTTCACGGTCCATCTTCCTGAACTCCTCACTACGCAATGCTGTAGTGACCTCAGCGTATGTCATCTTATCCTTGCCATGCATTAAAGCCTTAATCACGGGTTCATACCTTTCATGAAGAGAGTTTATTAGACACAAAGCTTGTTCCTCGTCGTTGATCTTCTCATCATAGTTAACTAACTCAGCAAGAAGTTTATTAGATGAATCCAGGTGCTCTGTTAGAGTTGCACCTTTCTTCATGTTATAGCGATACAAATTTCTCTTAAGATGTATCATATTAGCCATGTTCTTCACAAGGTACTCCTTATCTAGCTTTTCCCAGAGATCCTTAGCTGAAGTCTCGTGTTGATAATTAACTCTTACTGATGTTGCTAAACACCCACGAATCGAACCCAGACATAATTTATTCATCTTGTTCCACTGCCTGTCAGACATCTCCGCTGGCCGACCTTCTAGATCTTCTTCTAGGTCAAGATGAACAAGAGAATCCATTACGTCTGTTTTCCATAAACCAAAGTTATTGGTTCCGGTGAACTTTTCAACCTTCAGTTGTGATCTATGAGAATGCAGTATTTCTTCTTTTGTTTCTTTATCTTTACTTGTGGACTCCGAATGTTCTCCTAAAGGATCTTTTGGATCAACGGGATCTCTCCCGTCAACCATTGTTCACAAACAACCAAATATAGATAAAAAACTAAACTTTGAGATCAGAATTACCTCAAACAACTTCAGAAAAAAATACTCCCGCTACAATATTATGAATACCGAAAATTCCAAGAACCTAACCCGAGATCTTGATGCCAATTGTTGCGCTAAAACCCTGTGGAAGCGATTTGCACAGCTACACAATGGTACTCCAAATATTGCAAAGAACACAAACTAAAGAAGATAAAAGAGACAAGAATTTAACGAGGTTGAATCCTCGGGAAAAACAAGAGATTTATATATTATCGTTTGGGAGAAAACATATAAACTCTAAAAGAGAAAGAAGAATTTTTTTGGTGTATTTTTCTAGGTTCTCTACTAGGCTATTTATATAGGTACATTACTTAGCCTATAAGATTAGGGTTTCATAACTTGTTTACAAAGTTCCTAGAATTTAGGATCAAGTAAACCAATTAAGAGTTATCACAAACTCTTAATCCTAATCCTTTTGGTGACCGACTAAATTTGGGTTTATCCCAAATTAACTCCACCTACCAAGTTTTGTTTGAGTTATCTAAAACTCAAACCCACCGACCTATATCCAACAGTTTAATCTGAGATTCCCAGATTGTTTTCACAATTTTTGTATTCATCAAGTTCCTCTTAATCAATAAGGTCCAACCTGGATTCAACATTTTCTATCTTTTCTTCAAACTTCTTTGTAGAGGATTGTAGTTCACAGCTTAGTGCAAGAACTTGCTCCAATATAAGATTCAACTTAAGAGATAACTCATTAAATTGAGAACCTAGAAGATTGTCACAAGGATAGTTTCACACTTGTATTGACAAGAATCATTTTCTAATGATTCAAACCGGATTTTCCTTGTAAGAAACTTTACAATCCAAACATCATCTTCCTTGATAGAAAAACTTGAAGAAGACATGGTTAACGAACACTGTAGTGATTTTCTTAGAAAAGAAGGAAAAAAAAACTTTTATGAAACTGGTTACAGAACCTTTGGAAGAAAAAATGTTCTAACTGAAGAATCAATAGGTATTTCCTGTTATATATCCTTTACCCTAGATTTGATGTGTTTCACACAAACTTTTTAGAAGATTGTTATAATCTCATGATCATGTGGGATATGTATTTGTTATTAACAATTCTTTACTTATCTAAATAAATAAATATAGAGCATAAGAAGTATAGACTTGTTAAACATAGATTGTTTCAGACCTTATCGCAATATATATACATCCCACATATGATGTACAAGATTCGACACTCTTATCCTTTAAGAGTTGTTATTACTCTCATCCAATGGAGAGATGGGAACCAACTAGAGATTTTACTGCTTCTGAAAATTCCTTCCACATTATAGAGGATCTTGTGGTTTTTTAAGAACAAATTTATTTTATAAACGTCCCTTTCCAAGTCTAGGTCTTCTACTTACAGAATCACAAGTTTGAGAAGAACAAGGTGAATTAGTTACCTTTGTATTTCGCAATTTTTTCTCGAAACTGCTGATTGATCTTCGCAAAACTTTGATACTTCTGTTCAACTCTCCTGAGAGTTCCACCTCTTCCTTTTTATGACATTTGTTCTGTTTCTGAAACAATGTAGTTGTAGGTTAGATTTTGAACTACCTTTTTGCTTTGGATGACCACTATCTTTATACCAGGAACACTGTGATGAAAGTGTTATCTCCTTGTTATTACCCTCATATTCCTTTTGTTTTGTGGGAGAGTTTTTTAAGATTTTAATACATGGATATTTGTGCTCGTTGTTCCTATAAGATTTTTTTCGGAGAAGATCGTCTCTTCTTTTTATGAACATAGAGATCATGCAGATGACCCGTCTGATCTTGTTCCATTTTCAACTTTTTCAGTTCACATTTCATACTTTCAATTTTTTAGTCCAGATATCCCCTTTCAGTAGAATTTCAGCCTTCAATGAACGAATTTTTTCAGTTAAGAGGTCGATTCTATCTTCTGGACAAGGTATATTTTTTCGTAAGGAGCTGCTAAAACTGTTTGAGTCATGAATATGATCATTATCAACACAAGTGAGAAAAATGCATGGGTTGGTTCATCCTCGGGAGAATAGTCTAAGGTTACCATCCAACCTTTAGTTTTATCACAATACTCCTTGTTAGGACACAATGACGTATGATGACCATGACTAAGACATTTGAAACAGACTGGTGAATCTTTGTCTTTTTGAACTTTTCTATCCTTATTCTTAATTGATTGAATTTTATGAGTTTTCCTTTCTCTATTTCCACGAGTTTTCTTTAACTGTTGTATAAACAGTGACAAAGTACAATTGGGGATATTCTCATCTTTTTCATCAATTAGTTTGGGAATTAGAGATTTTATGTTAACAATTCTACCAACATTTGAAATGTAACGGCTGTATCTTTTACCGATCGAGTTCTAGATCAAAGATTTTTTAAATTTCCAACTCGAGTATTTCTATAAAGAGTTTCAAGGTTATTTCCTTCCATGATAGCGTGTTTCTTAGACTCGTATCTTGCTGGTAAAGATCGGAGAATTTCATAATTTTCCTTTTGAAGGGTGGTCTTCCCTAACGCATAACATGCATTTGAGTAAATTAATCCAACGAATCTTCATCATACATACGAAGATTTTCCCAGTCAGATTTTGGATTTTGAAGCCTAGATTCTTTCTTTGAGGTATGTCCATCGAATACGGTTTCTAATATATCCCAATAATCTTTATACCCAATGCACGAAGTCACATGGTGCTGAAGATCTGGATTTATGGCGTGGATAATAGCGTTTAACCCGTCAGAATTATGTTTTACAACAATTATCTCGGAATCATTATATTCTCTTAATGGCTTCACAACAGTGGTTTCGCTTCTAATTAACAAACTGTTGGTGCATGATATCAAATAACTACAAGTTTCCATGTCTCAAAGTCACGGTCTTCTAAAAAGGAAGGAATAACAATTTTCCACCATAAGTAATTTGTGCCATCAAAGGCTGGCAGTACGTTTATCGAGATTACACTCTTGTCCATATTGTCATATTTCTTCAAACACAGACTTAGTATGTCTTAAACGTGTTTGCTTGCTCTAATACCAATTGAAAATGCAGGAGTACCAAAATAAACCACCAACTTTTTCGTAGGAAACCAGATTGGACAAACCTAATTCCAAGAGTTAAACTCAATCAAGGAATAATATTCAGAGTTATATCTCTAACTCCCATAATCAGAAAGTTTACAGAAGCAAGTACGTGAACCTGATTTTCCTATGGGAGAACTTATACGATTTCAAAGATCAATATCCAAGAATCAATCAAGTCGTGTCCAATCAATTACGATGGACATATATCTACTTTGATTGATTTACGTACAACCTATGATATATCAATTATAAAATACAAACAATATAACGCGGAAAGCAAATAACACAGACACCAGAAGTGTTATTAACAAGGGAACCGCAAACGCATAAAAATCCCAGGACATATTCCAGATTGAAAACCAAACTCTATTAAGCCGCTACAGACTCTAGCCTTTTTGATGGTGCTTTTTAGCTTAGGGAGAAAACCGTAAAATTAGTATTAATGCCCCGCTATCCAAAATTATGTGATTTAATGTATCTTCATTACATAAGGAATTTAAGAGATAAATCAGAAACCTAGGGAGAGTCTATGCCTCTCTTCTTGTATACATACATGTATCTATGTTTATGAGCTTCGCCTGGCTGAACTCAAAATATATGTATATGTATATGTATAAAACTATTCACTGTGTAATGTAGTACCTATATATGTCAAATCAACAGAACAATATTGGTGTATGTTGCAATAACCCTAGGTGTTCTAATATTTTATCATGAAAACTCAAGCTCCTAGATGAATTTCTCACTAATATAGATTCAATTGAGTATTTATTTAATGTTATGTTCTTATGAACTCTTAATACTGACTTTACGTTCATGTTCATTCTTAGCTGAGTAACATGGATTCATGTCTAAATTAAGATATACATAAAAGGCACCGCAAGTCGTGCTGACAAGAATTGCTACTCGTAAGAGTAAGCCAAAAATTATTTTTTTTGATAACAGAGAAAACTCACGTAAATTGATTAATTTTGTGTCAGTTCAAAAAATTCAATTTTAACCTAATTTTGTGTCAACTCACAAAATAGGATTTTTTCCCTAAAATGGAGCATGCACGATATCTTGATCCCTATTGGTCGAGACTAAACCTAGGCAAGATAGGAATTATCCCATCATAGAGCTAGTAGACATAAAATCCTAACAAAAGTTGGAAAAAATAAATAACGAGGAAATGGTCTGATTAGGTCAGTCACGGAAGAAGAACGACCACACCACTTGGACGGTCGATTTTCCCTAGCTCACTCCTCCCATAGACGACCGAACATGCTCCATGCTAACCTCCTTTGTGCCCCACTTTCTTACGGGCCAATCGAATTGCTTATAGACTACCGGCTCCGCTTCGACCAATCAAATTGATTATATCCTACATGCTCCGCTCCGTCCAATCAGATTTCTTATGTCCTACATGCTCCGGTACGGACATTCAGATTTCTTATAGCCTACATTCTCCTCTCAGGCTAATCGGATCGCTTTAACTTGGTCGGACGACATCCAAAAGGTCACCCAAGGTTGGAAGAACAGCTGAGAGCAACTCGTAACGAATTTGGACATGATCAATATGTCAACAAAATTCATATTGGTGTATAGTATATCATACTAAAAAAATCACATCAATCGGATTACCGAGCTAAAAGATACTCCCTCCATCCCACTATTAAGTGACCTAGTTCAAGTTTGCACAATTTTTAAGGCAAGCAAGGGGAAAAGTATTTTTAAGCACTTTTTACAATTATATCCTTATGGATAGTAAATAGTGAAATTTTGAAATGATTTATCTCTCAAACTACACCATGGATGTTCGCAAATTTTGTACCATTGAAAAGCATTTTAAAACACCTACGTAACGAATATAAACATGACTATCAAATTATGCGTATTTCTTATAATCAATTAAAAGGATAATTTTAGGAATATCTCCTTGTTTAGTGATATAGGTCACTTAATGGTGGGATAAAATCTAAAAGTAACTAGGTCACTTATTAGTGGGACGGAGGGAGTACAACTTAAAGAGCGATCTAGGTCATGGCTCGCTCTGTCAGTTTTAGTATAACATACTAAAACTGACAGAATTCCTCATGAGTTTTTACTGTCGGGATGTTTTTACCTCCTAAACAAACTCAAAACCTAAATATTCCCTCGAGGGAAGATAAGAAATTCTCTTTTGATGGGGTCAACCATCAAAATCTGAGTTCATATGAAGATTCTACAACAGTTTTAGTGAAGGATCTTACATCAGAATTTTCTAACTACGAAATTTCACGAATTTCTTCATGTATTAACATAAACTTCCATTCACTCTTTCATTCAAGAGGTGGGTTAATGTGATTATGATACCATATATCATGCTACATATCTGTGACTACTTTCATACTCATATATATTTTTCTCCAATCTTTCATGACCACCCATTACCTCTCGTTGATATCATGAAAAGCAGTGCTTGACTTGTCACTTATGACACCTGCTGCCTAGCCTGCGCGTAATTAGTCAAAATATTTTTCTACTTTTTTAAATACAAGGATCACGATACGTGTTAGTGGAAGTGATGATAAAGTGTTTATTCCTCCACCTCTCATAAATGTTTCTCACACGATATGATGGTGGGACCACTCAGAAATTACCACGCTTCTCATTACAAGTCGTGATATGACCTGCTCCATGTCATATGTACTTTATCATACATGTAGGACTAGTTGTGCAAATAATATAGCTATGCAAGTCACAGCTAGGTGCTATTTTCTATAAAAAAAATGTCACAAATTGGGGATATTCATCAGGGTATTGGTTTGGCGGCCTACAACATACGACGTTCAAGACACCCATTATGAGAAACTGACGGGAAGAGCAGGCAGTTAACGAGTAAAGGAGAAGTGGGTACACAACCGTCTAGTCCTACCTTCACAATAGGGGCACGGTTTCTACCACTTTCACATGATCTCCACTACTTCACTATTCCACAACTCTCACTTCCTATGAGATCAGGGTGTTCGACTATTACTTAATATAATATAGATTTTCAATTTATTCAAATAAACAATCAACACAAGTATCTAGATAATACAGGGAAAACACATCTTATATTGTAAAAGAAAGCTCTACATTTTGATACAAGTCAAAAACAAAAACACCTTATAGAGCCTGTATATCTGATTACAACACCTTCTCTGCCTCCCTCCCTAAAATCAACCCTTCTCCTTCATTTTTTGGTTCAAGTAATACTGGAACGCCGATATCATGGTTTAGGCCATAATTGTAAAGATTGATCTCTCGAATCTAAAGTACACCTGTACATCATTTTTTTTAGGTCCTAGACTCGTTTCCTATCAACCTACCCACTTTTACTCTTTTCTTCAGAATCAGTTTTTACCCTACTACAAGCCTACCATCAATACTTCGGACTGAAATGTAGTTGAGACCGAATTAAACCCTCACAGAAATTCAGTTACATTCGCGCTCCTTACGCCTCTTGAACACCAGCAGTACTCCGCGAAATTGATTTCATTAGCTAACATCCTTTACATCCTAAGAGTTACTTCAAATCAATTGAAGAATTTAAACCAATCCGCCTCCCACAAATAAGCCTATATGTGATTTCCTTTCTGATCAAAAATCAAGGTGAGACTAGAAATCGATTGCAATAGACAAATTCTAGGAAAACTAAAAATCCAAACTTATGACTCCCGAAGAGAATCCTAGATTATTATTCACCTCACAAGTACAAAGCTCGTGGAATCAAAAAAGTCTGAGACGAAGAGAGCTTTGTGATTTCTATCTATCTTGTTTTATGGAGTAAAACTCAACAATCAAAATAATATCAGGATACACGAATTATCAAAGATAGGAATAGTTCACACCTGGATTCACGAATCCCTAGGTGGAATATTTTCATTCACTAAACTCTAGAAGGGTTTGAGGAGAGAAAAAATCTAGTTTGTAAATAGGACACACACGAATAGTGTTGGGGATTAAAAAATCCAAGTTGCTAGAGGTTCTCTTTTATATTGACTTTCAAAGAATGGGTTGCTTTAGGTTTAAGCTAAGATAGCTTTGGAACCAAGCAATCCGTATCCACCGTTAGATGAAGCTTTGAACTGTTTGAGTCACAACCATAGTTATAATGTGATCAAATATTCCTATTTAGTGTTTCTAGAGATTTGTTCAAATGTCAATTATCTCATAGAAATAATTTTATATGCATCTGAAAATATTCGACAAGGCAAGTACATGTACTCTACCTCGTTTGTGCATGTCTTAGTCAAGGTTCGTGCGTGTCTTAGTCAAGGTATGTGTACCATTAAGACAAAAACGAGTTCCATAATCATAGAGAACTTTTTTTCGGTTTGGTACCAGGTATGGATACCGCAATAGTTTCAAAATCAACAGTTCAATTACGGTAAGCATACGAGGTATGCATACCAATCTAGGTCTGCGAGTCTACATAATTTTTATGGTATAGATACCGGGTATGTGTACCACAAAGTTGTTGTCGAACTATTCCTAGGCTGGTACATGTACTACGGCTATGGACCTATAACAGTTCTCCCGGTATGTGAACTGGTATGCATGCTTTCCTGTATCCACATTTACAATAGTTCTATATTTTTTTTCCCTAAATCAATTCAAAATATTCCCGAATAACATCAATGACACATATCATTGATCCAGGTTATTTTCGAGTTATAATTCTTGAATCACGATTTTGATTATGAACAATAAATTTCTCTTGAACGAAATTCACCAAGTGTGAAAAATGTTCATAAGCTTAGTCATTATATTTCGAGAATAATATTTCCAAGATAAACTTGACTAGAAATTCTTGTTATGCATGCAATAGTCTAATTAGTCATGCGACATAGTCTCATATACAGGAATGTGAATAACTACTTGAGAAATATGTGGTTCAGTCTTCATTTAACTTTTGATGTAGAATTTCTCCAAAAGCTTCAGTTGATTTTCGACTTCAAACGGTAGAACGCAATGATATCCGATTCTCAACTACACACTTCTTTTCAAATCTGAGACGTGGCTAATTGTAGACTAGAAATCAATATATAGTTTTGATCGACTAAATTTGACAACAAGCTTGAGATAGAAACGCTTTGGACCGAGAAATGCTCTAAAAATATATGCCTATATGTCAAATATAACACATACACGACAAAATTTCCAGCGAGCGATAAATTTTCCATCGCTCAATGGTCAAACCATCGCTAGATGGTCATTGCAGCGCCATCGATGGTCACTATGTCGCTTGGTGGTTTGATCATCGATCATCATTTCCTCATCCAATGGCTATAAATAATTTTCCCCCTCTATAATTGCCTTATTTCAAACTCATTTGAACTCACACCAGAATTTTTAAATCTCTTTAGAATTTCTTAATATCTCAATCTTATTCAAATCTAAAACAGTCACACCTGCTTTACACTTCTTAAATTCTTGTAATATGGATTCACAATCTCAAAATCAATGCAAATGTAAAAATATCAAAGTCCGGGATGAAAAATACAACCTCAAAGAAGATGAATGCATTTGTCGTAGTTATGTTTTTTTTCCCCCAAGATTGTATTGATGGTGCACAACAACATGGGATATGGGATAACATATTTCGCAAAACATGAAGAACAAACCATGAAAATCTCTAGTCGTGATGCTAAAGGGTTGTCATTGTAATCAATAAGGAAGTCGTCAAATATGTTGATGCGATAATGCAAGCCAAGAGAGACCGTGAGACTGGTCTTATGGATGGTGGTGTTGAAAGACGGGTTCGTACAGAATGGCAGCAAAAAATGGAAAAAAATTTACCTTTCGAAAATTGTTATCATATTTTGAAGGTGTCCAAAATATATAATCCAGAAGTGTTTGCATCTAATAACAAGTTCCTAAAAGGTCACCATACAATTCTTTTTCCTCGCCACCAAATTCTTCACCATTTTCACCAGCTCCATCAAATTCTTCACCAGACTCCCAAAGAAACCCGAATGTCAACTTATTTTTCAATAATGATGATGCGAATAAAAAATTATAGGAAGAAACAAAGCAAGACTTGCTAGAAAATTAGCTCAAGAAAGTGGAAGCTCCGATGAATTTAACATGGCGGTGTTTATGGAACATCAGAAGACCGTCGAGAAGCAAACATATGTTGATAGGAGAATTTAAAACAGAGAGAGTAAAAAAAAGTCGCCTCTCTCAATAAAAATTTGTGAATGACTATGACAAGCATAAAATTATGCAAGATGACACTTCCATTATGAACCCATAGAAAAACATATGTGTCAAATCGAATTTGATAGGATTCAAGCACAAATTGAGCAACAAGCTGGATTTAATAACAACCAACCTGGTGGTGATGATGATGAGGATGAGTTCGATGATGACTTCGATGTAGACCTATAGATAATTGATGTATTAGTTTAAGTTTTAATTTGAAATGCTGCATTTTTAAGTTTTAATTTGAGGTATTAGTTTAAGTTTTAACTTGATATGTTGTTTTTGCATTCTACTTAATTTGAAATAAAAGTTGACTAATTTGAAATGTTGTTGCAGTCTATTAAAATAATTTAACGGTCTGCGAGTTATAACCCCAAAAGTGTCACTATCCATCCATAAAAAACCCTTCAAAACAAAAGTAACAGAAAAACCCCATCAAAACAAAAGTAACACAAAAACCCCAAAGAATTTGATGAAACCAATTTTGAAATTTGGGGTTTTTGTGATCAATTTTTAAAAATTTGTGGTTTTTGTATCAATTTTATTTAAGATGGAGTTTTAATGGACCCCAAAATTTGAATGGGGTTTTTGTACCACAAGTTCGGTCACCTTGGGTTTTTATGACTAGTTTTGATAACTTAATATTGAATAAAACACAGTACAAACAAATTAACAGTTCAAACTAAAATACATAACTTAATAATTCAAATTAAGATACATAACTTGATAATAATTACGCCCACCCGCTCTTCCATACTCTGCTCAAAGATTCACTCCCAGATCTTCTCTTAATTAATCATACAGATTCTGGTTCTGAATGTAATTAGTCTTTTGCCCATAATTTCTTGCAGGCAATCCTCTTTGAGGTTGGATCTCAGTCCTCAGATCTCCATCTGCATAGTTAGTCCACTCCTTATCGCGACGGGTTTCCTGAATTACCATGTTATGGAGAACTATGCAAGAGAGCATAGTCTTGTGCATTTCACGAGGACTCAACCGATGATATGGCCCGCAAATGATAGCGAACTTCCTCTTCAAAATTCCAAAAGCGCGTTCTACATCCTTCCTCTACGCCATTTGGCGATCGTTAAAAACACTAGTATGAATGGCTCAATGCACCGCAAGGGGGCTGACGGTAACATTGAACCAACGTTGACCATTTTGGATAGATACCATCCGCAAGATAATACACATGAGTGTACTAATGGCCATTGATCATGAAATACACTTGGGGGACAAATTCCATACTCCAGATTTTCTAATAGAGGCGACTTGTGCAAAACATTAATATCATTTTGTGATCCGGAAGACCAAAAAAAAACGTGTCATAGCGAACAATTATAAGAAGCAGCAACTTCAAAGATAACGCGTCAGATAATGACCTTTATATTGACCGGCCCAAATAAACAGGGCATCCTTTCCATACCCAATGCATACAATCAAGACTACCTAGGATTCCTGGGAATCCCCTATCCTCATTCTCCCTCAATATTTTCCTAACATCTTCCTCGGTTGGTTTTCGTAAATATGTTGGACCTAAATGATTAATTATTACCTCGTAAAACAATGAAAGGTAAGTAAACAAAGTTATTTTTCCCATACGTAGGTACTCATCGTTCCCATCCGCTGGTCTTCCATAACCTAGAATCCTTAAAGCCAAAGTAAAATCTTGTTCAGGACTATGACCTCTAATATTTTGTGCATCAAACTGATAATCAAATTGAGGTTCTACTAGACAAAGATCTTCAATAATCTTTTTCACCAGATGTCGAGGCATGCAGAACTGACGTTGGAAATCTTCATCAAAGTACACACAATTGGGAAGAAAGTAATTGTACATCAACTTCTGGTTCTTGAGAATACTTCTTGTGTCTCTGGAACTCTAGGTGAAAAAACGGGGGTCTAACAACACCACCCAATATTTCGCTTAACAATCTGTATGGACAAACTCCAATATACTTTTTATGAGAATCAACTAGACAGTCAGACTCAATCAATAAAAAGATATATCAAAGATTTTATATCTCAATCTCTAGATTTGATCTTTACTCAAGAAAATAGAAATTTGCGAGTCTTTATCAAAGAGAGATAACTTGGACGGTACCAAAGACCAATGTACAATGATCAATCAATATCAATCAACAACCAAAGGTTGAATTTCCAATTGATGATCACGAACGTGCAATCTGTATTATTTCAATTATATAAAATATAATGCGGAAAAGAAATAACACAGACACCAGAAATTTTGTTAACGAGGAAACCACAAATGCAAAAAAAACCCCGGGACCTAGTCCAGATTAAATACACACTGTATTAAGCCGCTACAGACAATAGCCTACTCCAAGCTAACTTCGGACTGGACTATAGTTGAACCCCAATCAGTCTCCCACCGATCCAAGGTACAGTTGCACTCCTACGCCTCTGATCCCAGCAGGATATTGCGCACTTGATTCCCTTAGATGATCTCACCCACAACCAAGAGTTGCTGCAACCCAAAATCACAGACTTGGTAATAAACAGATCTGTCTCACACAGAAAAGTCTATCAAAGGATAAATCTGTCTCCCACAGATAAACCCTAGGTTTTGTTCCGTCTTTAAATATAAAATCAAGGTGAACAGGAACCAATTGATAATTCGGTCTTATATTCCTGAAGAACAGCCTAGATTAATCAATCACCTCTGTACAATCCTTCTTGACTACACAGGCGGTTTGTCGAGGAATCACAAACAGTAAGACGAAGATGTTTGTGACTTCTTTGTCTTGCTTATCGGAGAACTCTCGCGATCTCAAGCCAATCAATCGATTGTACTCGTACGATAGAAGATGCAAGATCAGATAACACAACTACGATAAAAGTACTATCGGTCTGGCTTCACAATCCCAATGAATTCTTTAAGTCGTTAACCTGGTTTTAGATAAGAAAACCAAAGGTTAAAGGAGAATCAACTCTAGCGAGCGCACTAGTATCACACAGACGTGTGGGGATTAGTTTTGCTCAAAGCTAGATGTCTCCTTTATATAGCCTTTAAATCATAGTTTTGCCTTAGTTACAAAGCAATCCATATTCACCGTTAGATGAAAACCTGATTTAGATTCAAGCTAATATTTCTCAACCGTTAGATCGAAAACTTATCTTGTCACACACACTTGGGTATACGTTTACTGGGTTTGCGAAAACCATTCCCAAACGTGTACGTGTATGTTGGTTCAACATAGTAACCCAAAAGGTTAACCATATGAGCATTTCATATTAACCTTGTTCTTCTTCACCATAACTAGTTCAATTGACTCAAATGAACTAGTTAAAGAGTTGTTCAATTGCTATGAGATCTTATGTAACTACACAAGACACGATTGAAACAAAGATGATTCGATTCAATTGAATCGGCTCATGAAGATCATAGCCACGGTTTGCATAAAGCATTCCTTAGTAATTTAATGTTTCGTGTTCAGAGCACATCTTTAGATCATAACCTCTTAAGTTCAAAAACAAGTTCGCGGATTTAAGTTAATCGGTTGAGTTTTCCAAACTCAGCAGAAATTCTCGGAAAGAGAACTTCCGCCAGTTCGCGGACTTAGCAAACAAACGAGTTTTGGAAAATCCAGCAGAAATTCTCAGTCGAGAACTTCCAACAGTTCACGGAATGAGTCTGCGGACTGGGTTCGCGGACTTGGCAAGCCAATTCCATAATCCTTCCGATTTCTGTTGATCAACAAAGTTCGAAAACTTCGGTTCAAGGAATACATGGTTATGTAATCTAAACTCTCATTTTAATCATTGAGACATTCTCAGAGGATGCTATGTAGCCGTTATTCACATACCGATTCACGTCAGAGCAATTCTCAAAGTGATTGAAACTTTTCATGACTTTCGTCACTAGGTGAAGATAAACTTGATCAAAGCGAAATGCTTTACCAACAAACAATTTCGAGAAAAAGATAAGCAATGAATGCTCAGCTCGAAATGTTAAATGTGTATGATCTAGTCTATATAGCATACGACTTTTGTCTCATAAGTAGTAGGAGATAGAATAGATAGACTTTTGAGTGATAGATAAGTTCAAGTCTCCACATACATTTTTTTTGATGAAGTTCCACGGTTCCTTGTATATATCTTTGTCGTTGTATGATGAATCGCCATGAAGTCCTTGAGCTCAACTACACTTTTCTATCCTAGTCCGAGACTTAGCTATGTAGGCTAGAAATCAAGACTCGTAGTTTTGATCACTAACATTGACAAACATGCTTGAGATAGCAATTCATGCGAGGTTTACCTAGCTACGCTCTAACAATCTCCCCCTTTGTCAATTTTAGTGACAAAACTATTAATACATATGGAATACAAAAAAGATAAACTTTAGTGGCTCCTATTCCATAGTCTAATCTTCGACGTTCCCTGAAATCTTCGTCCTTACAAGTACTCCAATGATCCCAAAAGTTGTAAGTTTAGCATCACCGTTGTTGAAGATCCGTAGCTATAACAATGAGAGAAATCGAGATTCTCAATCATTATTATACAGTGACATAGTATTATTATGTAACATCAAAGTCCAATTGTATCACGACTTTAACAATAATACTACGGTGATATGTATCACTCCCCCTTAGTCAATACTCCATCTCGATTATGGAAACCACTCCCCCTTACACAATGATCTGAAAACCATATGTATTTGTAGTGTGAACTACATTATTTCTCCTTCTTTTTGTCAATAAAATTGGCAAAGGTACAAGAAAGGGATCATAATGAAATTTCCACAAGAGACATTTCATAGACTAAAAAAAATACATACCAACTAAATTTAAATGCAATCATAAAGCCGAAGCTAAATGCATTCATCAAGGAGTTTTAAGATACAAGATAACCCCTATAAAATTCCACAGCCGCACACCCCGTAAGATATTACCATTAAGCACAAGTTCAAAAGAACTCTCCCCATTTTATGTCATTCCAAAAAGAACAACAAGAGCGACCTTAATTTCGAAAGAAAATAAGGATTTTTAAATTGGACGCCAAAAACCATAGGAATGATTTTCTATATCCAAAAATCAACCAAATTAATCACAAGTAAACCCATGATTAATTCAATTGGAATACGCAACTAAATCAAACCACAAAAGTGATTAATTTAATTGAAGGCGCTCAACATAAGTAAACTTACGGATCTACGACTAAGGTAATCATACGGAGATGACTAACTTAATCGTTCACATACTCAACATAAGGAGAACCTTACAGAATATACGAATACATCAACCAATAGAACATGATTAGTATAGCCGTTCATATACTCAACACAAGAATTTGTGGAATATATGAAAACTCAACTAGACTAATTACAAGAGAACTTATAATTAATCTAATTGGAATACAAACAACCAAACTAATCACAAAGGTAATCAATTTAATTGTCAAAAGGTTTTGCTCGACAAAAGAATACTTTCAGAGCAAATAACTAAATGACCAACCAAGATGATTACTTTAGTTCATAATGCTCGACATATATCATCTTATGGAACAACCAACAATCCAATAAGAAAAATCGACTTAGTTGTATCGTGCTCAACATAAGACACACAATGGAGCCTTCACGGTAATACATAACAAAATGGATCAATGAAGATCAATACCGTGGATAACATACAAGGATATATTCTATTTTCCATCATAACGACATAATAGACTTTATCCTTGTCAAACAAAAGATTTTATCCTATTTTCCATCAAATACATGACTGCATAGGTATAACTTTTGTAATTGTCAAAAGTTCATTCGTCCTTTCATCAATATGAATACTAATTCATGAACGAATTTACTTTTGACCGCTTATGGGACCTTCAAGTTTACGGACTCAAACAATACATATCCCATAATCAAATTGCAATATCACAAAATCATAAAGATCAATACTGCAATAACATCATCCTCCAAATATATTTAGAATTTAATACCAATAAACCTAAAAAATAAACATAAGAAGATGAAAACAAAAATAGCTATGTGTAGTCACAATCTTCGCTATTCAAATCACTAGTTATTCTTCCAACTAATCCAAAAAGAAAACATACTAGGCACACAACTAGAACCAAGATCAGACAAAAAAACTAAATCCTGTCTGCAACCAGGGATTGAACAAGAACGAGTTCCTCAGTTGCCTTCCTTAGTTCTTCTTTTAGGTAGTCTAGATTCCGAGTTGCGATACCAAGTTGTTCGCGAACGACCTTAAAGTATCCAAGAAGATTTCCTACCAGTTGTGAAGAAATCTGAACTGGTAGTTTGTCTTCGTTTTCATGATCAAGAGCATGAAAGCATGAGATATCAATAAGACATAGCTCAACATCATCAACCTTGTTCCTTCCCTCCATTGTGCACCAAAAAGACTTTTAGAAAATCTTTTTGCACCTCTGGAACACATTATAAATATAAGGAATTCCATCAAACCCTAGGAAACAAGACGTTCGTGAGGGTTAGTGCGTGTACTAGAGAATCGGGCCTAGACCAAAGAACTCCAAAAAGAAAGAGAAATAGATATTGAGGAGTAAACAGAATAATGTAACATCGAATGCAGTACAGTTCTGACATCTTTCTCAAGATGAAAATCCTGAGAACCATGAGCATTCCTTTTTAACAAGACAAATTAAAAAGAGATGCAACATGAACATGTCAGGTTGTAATAAGATGAGCATCTTGCTCATCATTATTCACTTCTTATTTTTCCTTTTCATCGGTATTTAACAAACTACCTGGTTTAGTTGAATAAGCATTATCAAGAGAAGATTTAGAAGTACCTAAGTTAACAACATTCCATGTTTTCTTGATATTCCGTCTCAGTCTGTTTATGTGAATCTTCAGATCAGAGACTCGATTGTTGACATGTAAGAAGTCTGAATTGGAAGTCTTGGATTCACAGTCTTTTATGAGAAAATTAGGGGAACTTAACCCGTTTTTCTTTCTCATGTTCCTTTTTCTCCTTCCAGACTGATTTACAGCATCTGTCACACTTTTGTTGTTTTTCCTTCCACCATTGTAGGCATCCTTCGGTTTGAATACATAATTAGGAAAAGCCCTATCACAGTATGTCCCTTGAGGCCGGACAGGAAATATTTCAATCTATGATATAGATTTAACAACTTCTTTAGACATCCATGTAAGAATGTTGTGAAGTTTTTCATTCCTTATCCGAAGGTAACACCTTCGCTCAGAGTGTCCTTTGTTTCCGCAGTAATAGCAGTTGAAGGACCTACATTCAGTAGTTCTCTTTTGAGCGGATTTAGAAGAAGTAGAATCCTTGTTTTTACAAGCTGACACAGGTTCTTCACATGGAGAAATATTAACAGCTTTAACAAACTTAGTCTTACCACTGTTAGGAGCGTCTATTCCTTTATATCCCATACCACGTTTATCATGATGTTCTTTACAGGCTCCCGGCATAGAAGATAGTTTTTGTAGAGCTAGAACCGAACCTATTTAGATTCTCTTCCAGTAATTTTACCTTATTAAGAGCAGCAGTGAGTTTGGTTTCCAAGGATTTCTCTCTGATAAGAAGACTGCGTTCTTTGTAATTGAAACACTTCTGTTGAGATTCACATCTTGCTTCACTTTCGGCAAGCCTCTCTGTTAATATACAGAGGTTACGAAGAAGATTATCACATTCATATTTTTTTGAGCGAACCTCTTCTTCATGATCTTTAACGGTAGATTGTAACAGTTTGTATACACCATCATAACCTTTGAAGAGTTTTCTCAACTTTATGTTTTCTTGACAGAGATGACTCATATACTTTATCAAGCAAGAAGTTGTCCTTGTTTCCTTCAATTCACGATTAAACAACTTGATGTATTGAGAAACTTCCTCATCAAGACTTTTTCCTCTTTCATAATCACTATCATCCGAGAAATCATCCGAGAAATCATCCAACTGTTCATCAAGAGATTTCCTCCAGTTGGATTTAGATTCGGTTGAAGGAGACGAGAAAGAGTTTTCCTCAGTGGTTTCAAATTTTTGAAACTTATCTGAGAAGTCATGTACTGATGTTGCGTTGTCAGAGATAGTAATCTTGTCCATAGAGTCAGATCGCTACAAACACAGACTTGTTAGGTCTTAAACGTGTTTGCCTGCTCTGATACCAATTGAAAAAGCGGGGGTCTAACAACATCACCCAATATTTCGCTTAGCAATCTGTATGGAAAAACTCCAATATACTTTTTCTGAGAATCAAATAGACAGTCAGACTCAATCAATAAAAAGATATATCAAAGAGTTTATATCTCAATCTCTCGATTTGATATTTACTCAAGAAAATAGAAATCTGCGAGTCTTTATCAAAGAGAGATAACTTGGATGGTACCAAAGACCAATGTCCAAGGATCAATCGATATCAATCAACAACCAAAGTTTGAATTTCCAATTGATGATCACGAACGCATAACCTGTATTATTTCAATTATATAAAATATAATGTAGAAAAGAAATAACACAGACACTAGAAATTTTGTTAACGAGGAAACCGCAAATGAAGAAAAACCCTGGACCTAGTCCAAATTGAATACACACTGTATTAAGCCGCTACAGACACTAGCCAACTCCAAGCTAACTTCGTACTGGACTATAGTTGAACCCCAATCAGTCTCCCACCGATCCAAGGTACAGTTGTACTCCTACGCCTCTGATCCCAGCAGGATACTGTGCACTTGATTCCCTTAGATGATCTCACCCACAACCAAGAGTTGCTGCAACCCCAAATCACAGGCTTGATAATAAACAGATCTGTCTCACACAGAAAAGTCTATCAAAGGATAAATTTGTCTCCCACAGATAAACCCTAGGTTTTATTCCGTCTTAAGATGTAAAATCAAGGTGAACATGAACCAATTGATAATCCGGTCTTATATTCCCGAAGAACAGCCTAGATCAATCAATCACCTCTCTACAATCCTTCCTGACTACACAGGCGGTTTGTCGAGGAATCACAAACAGTGAGACGAAGATGTTTGTGACTTCTTTATCTTGCCTATCGGAGAACTCTCACGATCTCAAGCCAATCAATCGATTGTACTCGTACGATAGAAGATGCAAGATCAGATCACACAACTACGATAAAAGTAGTATCGTCCTGGCTTCACAATCCCAATGAAGTCTTTAAGTCGTTAACTTGGTTTTAGAGAAGAAAACCAAAGGTTAAAGGAGAATCGACTCTAGCGAGCGCACTAGTATCACACAGACGTGTGGGGATTAGTTTTGCTCAAAGATAGATGTCTCCTTTATATAGCCTTCAAGTCAGGGTTTTTCCTTACTTACAAAACAATCCACATTCACCGTTAGATGAAAACCTGATTTAGATTCAAGCTAATATTTCTCAATCGTTAGATCGAAAACTTAGCTTGTCACATACACTTGGGTATACGTTTACTGGGTTTGCGAAAACCATGCCCAAACGTGTACGTGTATGTTGGTTCAACATAGTAACCCAAAAGGTTAACCATATGAGCATTTTATATTAACCTTGTTCTTCTTCACCATAACTAGTTCAACTGACTCAAATGAACTAGTTAAAGAGTTGTTCAATTGCTATGAGATCTTATGTAACTACACAAGACACAATTGAAACAAAGATGATTTGATTCGATGAAATCGGCTCATGAACATTATAGCCACGGTTTGCATAAAGCATTCCTTAGTAATTTAATGTTTCATGTTCACAGCACATCTTTAGATCATAATATCTTAAGTTCACAAACAAGTTCGCAGACTTAAGTTAATCGGTTGAGTTTTCCAAACTCAGCAGAAATTCTCGGAAAGAGAACTTCCGCCAGTTCGCGGACTTAGCACACAAACGAGATTTGGAAAATCCAACAGAAATTCTCGGTCGAGAACTTCCGACAGTTCGCGGACTGAGTCTGCGGACTGGGTTCGCGGATTTGGCAAGCCAATTCCACAATCCTTCCGATTTCTCTTGATCAACAAAGTTCGAAAACTTCGGTTCAAGGAATACATGGTTATGTATTCTAAACTCTCATTTTAATCATTGAGACATTCTCAGAGGATGCTATGTATCCGTTATTCACTAACCGATTCACGTCAGATCAATTCTCAAAGTGATTGAAACTTTTCATGACTTTCGTCACTAGGTGAAGATAAACTTGATCAAAGTGAAACGCTTTACCAACACACGATTTCGAGAAAAAGATAAGTAATGAATGCTCAGCTCGAAATGTTAAATGTGTATGATCTAGTCTATATAGCATACGACTTTTGTCTCATAAGTAGTAGGAGATAGAATAGATAGACTTTTGAGTGATAGATAAGTTCAAGTCTCCACATACCTTTTTTTTGATGAAGTTCCACGGTTCCTTGTATATTTGTCGTTGTATGATGAATCGCCATGAAGTCCTTGAGCTCAACTACACTTTTTTATCCTAGTCCGAGACTTAGCTATGTAGGCTAGAAATCAAGACTCGTAGTTTTGATCACTAACATTGACAAACATGCTTGAGATAGCAATTCATGCGAGATTTACCGAGCTATGATCTAACACTAGGAATTTGACCCGTATATACGAGCAACAGAGTGTCGATTGGTTTATTATCTTCAACTTCCTCATCGTCGAGTCCTTGTAACCTCCTTTGATGCATTTCTTTCTATAATCTAAACATATTCATAAGAACACTCATCTCTTTATTTGATCCTTGCCATTGATGATTATGAAATTTAAAATTGAGAATACAGAAAGAAAAATTGGAGAAATATATGTAGAAGTAGGTTTGAATAATTTGAAGAAGTACAAGGACGGATATATATGAACCAACAAAGGGGAAATAATTGTTGCAAAATAATTACTGGACGATAATCATAATATCGCTGGCGATATTATGTAAATCGAGCGATGAGTTTTATGTCGCCGACGATATTCATTATATCGTCAGCGCAATTACAAAATGGTCCTACTTTTTATAATTGGGTTACAAATTGATCATACTGCTTTTCAATTATAATTACAAAATGGTCATCTGCCACTTAACACTTTCCAAAAAAACGCTCTCAGAATTTCACATAAATACCCTTCCCTTGTAACTCAAGCATTTTAACCACAGTTAACCAGACAGATTTGGCACCAAGTAGACCTTGGGTCTGGAATGGTGAACCTTTAGGAGCCAGCAATAGTCATGTTCTGAATGCTATGGACCTGTATACAACAGTACAATTTGGTCCATTTTTGTATCTAAAAACTTGATCGATTTCAATCTCCATCAAAATCTTCAAAACCAGCAGCATCTTCAAAACCACACCATAACTTTGGTCCATTACCACATCAATTAACATCTTCAAATCCAGCAACAACATCAAAAACCACCAAAATCATTTGGTCAATTACCAACCATCACATCAGTAATCCACCCCCATCAACATCTTCAACACTAGTACATTAAAAACAAATTCATTGCCAACCAATATGGTTTTCCTTCATCACCATCACCAAGATCAGTAAAACAAAAACAAACCAATTTAAAATTGTAAATCCTAACCATCATACGTACTAAACACCATTCCAGACAAATCATTTTTTCACTATAAACAAGAAATTAGGGTTTCCGAAAAATCGAAATTAAAATCATATTTCTTTAAAAGAAATTCCCCAATTGAAATTTCAAATTAAAAACCCAAATTAAAACTATTTAAACTACTTGAAGTAGTGAAAGAACAATCACCTGTTTACGTCTCCTTAGATTTTTGCGTCTCCAATCTTTCATTTTGCTCTAACCGAAATTAATAACAAGTTTCTCTCCATACGTTTCCACAAAACACATACCACTATCCTCACTGTAACAACATCATCTATATATTACCATCTTCATACGAACAACAAAGCTCGATTGCAGAGAATAAGTTAGAGAGGAAGAAGCGACGGTGAAATAAGATTGAGAAGGAGGTCGATTTTTCTTAAAAGATTATAATTTCCTAGGATTTTCATCCACCCGTCCAATTTTCTTCGATATATAGATATGTCTAAGATGATGAATGCTAGTTAACGCGAGCTAAATCTGCGAGGGACAAACATGTAAACTGACCACCTGATTTAACTCATCTTTTGAAGACCCCACCAACTTAACTCTGACCCAAACGGATTGATGACTATTTTGTAAAGAGCAATGCTGTCCTGCACCATTTTGCGGGTAGCTATCTCGTTCAAGCGGTTTCTTTACCGTTAGATCACGCTAAAACCTAGATCTAACAGCCTTGAACCCTTTAGGAAAAATGGTGGGTCCTTTCCTGAAATTAGTGGGTCCTTTCCTGAATATAAATCTAACCGTTGATTTGATCATTTAACGATAAAGAAGCCCGCTTGAACGGGATAGCTACCCGCAAAATGGTGTGGAATAGCATTTGTCTTTTGTAAATGGTTTGTAACACTACGATGGTTTTGTGAATCGGGTCTTAATACTGGGACCATTTCTTAAAATTCCCTACTTGATAATATCGGTCACTAGAATTTCAATCGGTCCGTGGTTGTTCCATAGTGCCAACTTCATTTGCCATGCCACCTTAACCTTGTGTATAACAAGCATCGGCTTAAGCTAGATCTTATAAAATTGTGAGTTCGTGACACCAACATGCTTGCTGGAGACTGGAGAGCCTTTAAACAACAGGGCCCAAGTCTTAATCAAGTATTCTGTCTCTCTCCACACAGGAGTGATGAACTAGTTCTGACCGGTGACTCCCGGGGAAACAGCAAAAATCCCCAAATATGTGTTAATTAATCTCTTGGCAGTATTCTTGGGTTTCCCTCCAAATGACCTCTGCTGTTCCTTCTCTCTTCAGATATTCAATTTTAACTTCCTTCTCCCAAATCAAATTAAACATAAACCCTAGTTTTGCCTTCCATATGCCGATAACTAGATTTTCATCAACAAATTTCACTATCAAGAATGAAATCACAGAATCTGAACCAAACCCAGGTTAGTAATCTCATTTTTCTGTAATGGGTTTTCATGATTTGTCCTTTAGATATCATTCCTGAGCTAGAATTTTAATCTTTTTCATGGTTTCTCTATTTATTGAAACATTAGTCTTTTTTTTTTTTTTTTTTCTGTGAGCAGAAATTCGTGTGTTTGGGAGGAGGAAAAGAGAGAAAAAGGTAGTAGAGATTAAAACAGAAGAGAAACTGAAAATTGAACCCGATGAAGATAACAAAGTAAGGGGCTTCTTTATCATTTTCTTATATTTTTGTGGAAATGGGATATTGGTGGAATTTTCTTTATACCTTTTCTTTGATTGTTAACTGGAATGAACTTTACTGATTGCAGTTTGGTGATTTGGGTTTACCTGATATTGAAGAGTTTGCATATCGGAAAGTCGAGGGATCTGCGTCCAAAAGTAAGTGCGAAAGACTTGCAATTAGCATATTTGGGTTTGAGGCAAAGATTTGATTGAGTTAGGATTTGCAAAATTATAAGACTTGTTACTTGTTTGCCTTGTTTTAATTCAACATTGTGATATATCTTTTGCCATTAACATGTTATCTTTATAGTGTAGTGCGTTTATCCTTTGCTAAAATACAATGCATCGTATCTGCAGGAAAGTTGCGAGATGCCAAAACATCATTAGATAAGGCGTTAACTGGAAAGGGGGAAACTCTCAGTATCAAGCTGAAAGGTATGAGGAAGATGGTGTAAGCTGTTGTCTTCTTAGGGTCACTAGATACTACTGTAGTTTTAATAAATTGCGAGTCCAAGTCTTTGTTATGGCAATGTAGATGGTAGTAATTGAGTTGACATGTCATGTACACGGTCTACTTTAAGTCTTTAACCGAATTTTGTTTTTAAGCATTCTTTCATTGCAGATGAGACTGCAGCAGGTTGTTACCAAAATCACTCCTTAACTCCTGTTACTTTATGTTAAACTCTTAGTGTTGTTCAATACAGTGAAAGGTTCTATCTCTTATTGGCAGAAATTTTTACCTGAGAATTTTTCTGTAAATAGGTGAAGCACCTGCAAATTGGGAGGAAGTTCTTGAAGGGATCCGCAAGATGAGATCTTCTGAAGATGCACCAGTAGACACTATGGGATGTGAGAAAGCTGGCAGTCTTCTTCCACCAAAGGTAATGTTTTATCTCAATTATTAAACGCAAACTCTATAATGGAGCTACATGAAAGGGTAATATTTGTGAAGCCTTCTTATTAGTATCATATGGTAGGCTGACAATATGTTACTTTGTAAGGCATATCATATGGTGATCATATTTCTTGTATATATCAGGAAAGACGTTTTGCAGTGTTGGTGTCTTCTCTTCTATCAAGCCAAACAAAGGATGCAGTTAATCATGGCAAGTTTCTAGTTATCGTCTAGAATATTCACTGTCACTTTTAAAATTGGATTCTAGAGTTTTCTGATAATTTGAATTCGTGTATTCTTCCCAAATGGTTAAAATGACCCATGTATGGTAGTGCTGTATTTACAAAATACCTGAGGCTGAAAATTGGAAATCGAATCTGGTCCATGCTTCCTGATAGAATTGGTTATTACTTTCTGCTGATCAGCATATTCGGAGGCATATTGGTTAGACCTTCTGTTGCAGTAATTTCTTGGATGATTAATACCTTTTGGATAGTCCAGGGGCGGTCCAAAGGCTTCTTAAAAATGGTCTTCTTGCTGCTGATACCATAGATAATGCTGAGGAATCTGTAATCAAGGATTTGATTTATCCAGTAAGTCTTCTTTTATCGAGGTGATCTCACATATCTGAAAGTGTGAATTCTTGAAATTTGTTATTTTATCAATCAGAAACGGGCAAAAACTTTTAGTGCTGCAGGTGTGGTTGAAGTAAGGTGCTTTGCATTGCTTGATTCCCTTTCATTGATTTTCGTGCCTCAATTTTTCTTCGAGCAGGTTGGGTTTTACACTAGAAAGGCTTCGAACTTGAAGAAAGTTGCAAAAATCTGTCTCCAGAAGTACGGAGGGGATATTCCTAGTTCACTGGAAGAGTTGCTCGCACTTCCAGGAATTGGTCCTAAGATGGCTCACCTGGTATGTCTTTCACTTTTTAAAATGTTGTCATTTAAAAACATTGATCTAGTCTCCTAAGATCTCATTCGTTTTTTGGTGGTGCAGGTTATGAATGTTGCGTGGGACAATGTTCAGGGCATATGTGTAGACACCCATGTTCATCGCATTTGTAATCGCCTTGGATGGGTTTCAAAGCCAAGCACTGGACAGGTATTGTACTCCAACTTTAATCGACTCAAAATCAAGTTACTCAATGTCTAAGTTTATTAGCCGTCAGATACAGTAACATGAACAGGATGACCTTAGTATGTGTGGATGCAGTCTTTTCAGCGCACATTCTAATATATTGAAATTTCATTTGTTCTTTAATTATTTACAGAAAACTTCAACTCCTGAGGGAACAAGAGAGTCTCTTCAGTTGTGGCTTCCAGTGGAGGAGTGGGTTGCCATAAACCCGTTATTGGTGCGAGCTATTTCTTTTTCTTTTCGTTTACTTTGTCATCACCACGATTTTGAGATTGTTCAATTAGATTTCACACAGATTAGATGCATGATTCATTAGCAATTGATGTGGCAGGTTGGATTTGGGCAGACAATTTGCACTCCTCTAAGACCTCGCTGTGGAATGTGCGGAGTAAACAGCCTTTGTCCATCTGCTTTCAAAGAAACACCCAGTCCTGTATCTAAAGCAAAGAAACCTAAAGCTACCAAAGCAATTTCTTGATTGAATTATCCGTTCAGAGATGTTCCAAGGACAAACTGCATCGGGACGATTTTTTCTTCCCAACTCTTTTTTTTTCTTTCGATTGATATGTCTCATTGGTACTGATGGAATCAGGCCTTCCCTATGCCAGGGATTTTCTTTTGAACTGGACATTGTGAATCCCCACTTTTTGTATAGAAAAATTTTACAGGCATGGTACTCTAGGAAACAGACCAGTACTTTTTGATGGTCTTACAGCATGCATTTTTTTATTTTTATTTTGGTAAATCAAAATTGTATTAAGGAAAACCATATTCACATGATAGTTATAGATCAGAAAACAAGAAAAGAGGCCATAGCATCCCCAGAGACTTGACAGGCATTTCCAAATTAAAATTTATCTCCCTATAAACATGCTCAAAACTGACAGTTCCATTCATAAGTTATATTCACTTGAGCTCCCATTTGAACTGGATTCTAATGGTATTCGATAGTCTAGTAAAATGTAGCGCTAGGCCAAGCGCCGCTATAATGAAAAAAGGAAGCTCACAAGCAAAAAAATGAAAGAAAGGAAGCTCACAAGCAAAAAAATAAAATAATATAAATCTGCACAGAGGAGGAGGGGAGCCCGGCAGAAATACCAAACCGCCGCAGCAGTCCCATTACGACACAACACCACAGCTCCTGTACATGTTGCTCGTGCTAGTTGATCCAATGTTGTGGAATATGTACCCAACCCAAATTCGTAAAGCAAGCGATGTGGGACTAAATCTATAGGCAAAAACTGAAACAAGACGAAACTAAAAGCCTTCCTTCTTTCCTCGAGGTTACCTGGTCGAATCTCTATACGAACTCATTCACAAAAAAGAACGTAGAAGAAATTAGGGAAATTCAACGACATTCGACAGTTCTCTTCCCTACAGGCAATTTGACAATATCCCATATCTCATTTTCATCAAGAGCTTCTTGTTGTTCTTTTATATATTTCCTCCAAATTGGTTTGGAGTCTGCCTCTCTGAAATTTACTTTAAATGTAGTGTAAGCTAAGTTACTATTATAAACAACTCATATCCAAGTTACGTTCATCACAAGGCGGCAAATTGCGTAAACAAACCAAAATATCCATCATTGCACACAAGTTTTAACCCACTGTCACTCATAAAAAATAAATAAAAATATTACTCCTTGAAACAAATAAAGGATTTGTCAAGCAACACCAGGTGGGAACCCTGAATCAAACTGTTTAGCTGTCTAAGGAACATGAAATTACAATACTTGCGGTGGTAGATTGCTCTTACGCCACATCCAATAGTTTGACCTCATTGGATCCTCACGCTCCAAGACAGAACAAACCGTAGTTGCTAAATCTGATTTCGGATGATCTGGTTCAAATACTGCTGAACCTTCAACTGCGTTTTTGAAGTCTTCACTTGGGTGGAAACCGTAACAAAGTAAATCTAAAAGCAAGCCTAAAGCGAATACTCTGTTGGTGGTGGAGTTTAGAACTTTCAGACACACCACGGACACTTGAGGATCGCATATTAATGACTGGTTATCACCTTTGTACAAACCTCGAAGGTATCTCCATGGGCTCTCATTCTCAGGGTTGGTTAGAATGGCTTCAACTGCGTATTTCACTTCTGACGCTCTCATTGCTTCTAGGCCTCCTAGGACAGGAGATCTTGTTACTACAAAATATCTCTGGTGCACCCACCAAAAAAAAGAAGAAGATTGTATTAGCAATTCAACCCAGTATGTAAATGTTAATCGGAGTGTTTGCAGCGTGTACTGATGAAGTTTGATGTTACTGATCCGCATTCAGTGCAGTCTCTAGAAGAAAGTGGATAAAAATTTAAGCAGGAATTCAAGATATCTTACCTGATTCCAAGCCGAATTATTAAAAATGTCGTCTTCTAGAAGCTGGTGACAGTAATCAAGTTCACCTTCCCAACCGCCTAAGGCCTGAAGCACCCACTGGAAGAAACATGCCGTGTTTCAGTCTCATTCAGTTAAATTTTAATGGAGCTCAAAAGTAAAACACAACAACTGCTGAATAAACTTGAATACGCATTCTGTATCAGATGCAGATGTTGCTAGCAACACTTAGTGGAAACTAAATTTGGTTTGGGGTTGTAGTTGTAGTTGTGAGAAAGACAAACTATGCAGTCTCTGGAGTCGCCAATAAAATTAACCCTCTTACAAGGTAACATAATATGGCCCACAATTCTCTGTAAATGGGAAGTTTTGGTTAAAATAGACTGTTAGTGGAAAACTTGACCCATTAATCTGCTATTAAGTGTTACTCTTGATGTCCAGTCCAACATATGTGCTCGTAAGGAAATCAATGAGAGCTGATCTAGTCATCTAGGAATATTGTAAATCTACTACTATCATTACCAAATAGAAAAAACTAAAGAGTTTGAATACCGAAAAAATTAAGTTCAGGGGAAGCAAACCAGTTTCTGAACCATCAGTAGGCAAAACATCAAGGAAACAGAAATGGAAGGAACTGCGCGCATACCTGACGGTGGGACCAGGCATGATAATTTTTCGCATCTGGAAAGAGTATCTTCTTGGTGAACTCTAGCTCAATAGTAGTAGCTTCAGTTCCCAATTTCTCAGCAACCCATCGCCTATGGTGCCTACATAAACCTACAATGTTCATTAACTTTATCCAAACAATTAACTTGTTCCTACCCAAATTCAGTTTACGTTAATGTCACTCATAAGTTCATAATTCAAATTCAGTTGTTCGCAGTAAATATAAGATTTTCAGCTGGTACATACAGGCTTACAGATATGAACGAAGACTCAAACGTTCACAATTTAGAAAGTCCGGAAAGGTTTGAGTTTATATTCAAGCACACTGAAATCTGAAAGACCTATATATGCGTTGGGCACTAAAGACAAATAGTGTGGTTGTCGTCATTGGGTTCAGGAACTGATTTGTTATCCTCAGATTTCTAGATCGGAGGTATTAATTTAGAAAACCAAATGGATGGACCAACACAAGAAGAAAACATAAAATCCTCACCAAATTTGGTAGTTTTTGGAGTTGCTTTTCGCAATACGCTCAATGAATTTCAATTCTTCTCGTAAATCAGCTCCCAGCGACTCAAGTATAAGACGTCTAAAATGCCACACCTATACCACAAATGAAAGAAAGGTTCCGTCATTAGATTTAGAGTTTAAACACAAATCTCTTGAATTCACTACTAGCAAGACAAACTCATCTTTTCACAGATCAGATATGTTAACTTTCTCTTAAAGAAATTGAACTGCATAGAGGCACATATTTTACAGAATCAAATATAACCAGGATTTTTACAGAACATCATGTAATGGTACTTCTTCAAATGCACCATTCCATATACACTCTATGGTTATACGCATTATCTCATCCAAAACAACAGGAAAACAACTAGTTCCATTTAATTAACGCGAGTGACAACTACAATAACAATACACTGCGAACTAACTTACGCAGTTGCAGGACTCATAAAATGTTATTTGGTCCAAGCATTAGATCAAACACCACGAATGCATCTTAAAACCAATTTTTTTGCAACTCAGCTCAGCCATGAACCAACCAACGAGCTCCTTTTCAGAATCCTTGGCTTCCACAAAAGCCAATTTCATAGATTAACTTCCTCAAGCACAAGTTTATTGATCTAATTTAAGTTGCCCACACCAACTGAACCCTAATCTTTCCCCTGAACTAAAACCTAATTTAAGCCCCAAAGAAGAAATTAAAAGAAAAATAATGAAAAAGATTAAAGAATTACCGTATAATTTCCAGCATTGAGTTGAATAACTTCAGCAGTAAGCTGTAAGGAACGAGGAGTTCTTTCATCAGAAAGATAAACAGCTCGAAAGTAATCCATGGCTTCTCTGAAATCATCTTTGTAAGCAATTGGAACAACTGGATTTGAACCATCATCTTGAGGGACTGGTTTTACATCTGCCCATTCTTTACTTTCACTATATGGAATTCTTTCAACTTCATCATCAGAATCCATTCTTCTTCTTCCCGGGTTTCGATCGAATTGAATAAGTTTGGGGTTATTTATTTTTGTGAGCAAAAAATTTGGGGTTCCTAATCTGAGGACTCGGAGTAGTCTTTCTTAGAAGGGCAATTTCTGAAGAATCTTTGGGGGGACACAGAGTCACAGAGAATAGAACTTGAGAAGACGGGTAGGGCCGGGGGCTTTTAGAGCAGTGACTGGGGCACGACCGGAAAAAACTAAGATGGCTCTTTTGAGGGAATGAGTAGGGCTGAACATGGTGTCGGTTAACCATTGGAAACCGACCGAACCAGACCAATAAGAAAGAAACCGAACCAAGCCATTTAGATTTGGATTGGTTTGGTAAAAAAAGTTGAAAAACCGACATTATTGGTTTGGTTTTGGTTTGACCTGAAAACCGAACCAAAAACCATTGGGGAACCGATTAATTTTTAAATTTAGTTTCTACCGTCGATTTAAAAGTATTAGATTCTACCCATTGATTTAGAGGATAAATAGAAACCCTAAATCTAATATTTCATTATGATACTCTCCCTCTTTCTCTTTCTCTCGGCCGTCTCCCTTCTCCACCCCCAACTACAGCTGCTTCTACTCGACTTTTTTCTTCCCGTCTTTCTTCTTTTTTATTTGTTAATAACTAAATTAAGATATATTATATATCTTCTTTTGATCTCTAGAATTAGAGTACACTTTAACTATTCTTGATTTTTCTTTTTTTGTTTGTATATTTGTGTAAACCAATACTATCGGCAACTACGATTTTTTTATCTGTAAATTTGTGTATTTTCTTTTTGGTTTGACATAATTATTGGTTAACCAAAAACCACTGGGACAAACCGAAACCAACTGGAACCATTTGAAAACCGAACCAATGGTTAATGGATTGGTTTGGTTTAGATTTTTAGAAACCAATAGTATTGGTTTCGGTTTTGGTTTGGCTAGAAACCGAACCAAAACCGACCATGAACAGCCCTAGGAATGAGTTTCTGACGATACAATTTCATTCCTATGCACGATAAGACCAAGTGTTATGGTGGAAGAGTTCCATCTTCCACGCCACCTCAACATTTGGAATCGTGGATGGAAGGCAAGTGTTGTGGTGGAATAGTGAAAACGCTATTCTTAATAGCGCTAAAAAAACGTAATTCTTAATAGCGTTTTTTTTTTCAGCCGTTAGATTTCAACAACTCATCCTAAATCTACGGACAAAAAAAAACGCTATTCTTAATAGCGTTTTCTTAGCGCTATTAAGAATAGCGTTTAACGCTATTCTTATTGGCGTTCAGATGGATTCCACGAACCCTTCCACGAAACGGTGGAACCTTGCTTGGATTTTCTGTGGAAAACCCCAACTTGAAAGCCATTAGAGCAAGTCTTATGGTGGAATCCATCCATCTTCCATCTTCCACGCCACCTCAGCACTTGGAACTGTGGATGGAAGCGCAAGTGTAATGGTGGAATAGTAGAAACGCTATTCTTAATGGAGCTAAAAAAACGCAATTAAGAATGAAGCTTTTTTTCAGCTGTTAGATTTCAACAACTCATTTTAAATCTACGGATAAAAAAAAACGCAATTCTTAATGGCGTTTTTTAGCGCCAATCGTATTTGCGTTTAGCGCTATTCTTGTTGGCGTTTAGATGGATTCCACGAACCCTTCCACCAAACAATGGAACCCTCCTTGGATTTTTTGTGGAAAGCCCCAACTTGGAAGCCACTAGACTTGACATTCCATGGTTTTTCCACACTTGGAATAGGTTGGATTCCACCATAAGACTTGCTCTAAATAGGATAGAGATCGGTTAGGAATTAGAATCCCGAAAAGTAAGGGAATCCTAAATTTATGGGGATGGTGACTTTAGGTGTTTCTTTCTTCTGGAAATATGATTTCTGGAAATAGAATGTAATACTATGTCAAAAAGGTGCTTAGATGCCAGAAACATAAATCAATCACAGAAGTCACGGCTCACAAAAAAAAATGCTTTTGTAGTTAACTTGTTTTCTATTTTAGAAGACATTATGAAATTGTGTCTACAAACTATGTTCTGACTTAAGATGAAATAGGATTCCTCAATGAATCTAATTGGTATCTTTATTAGCATCCATGGCATTACCAAATTCAATCAGATTTTAATTAGGGAAACATCTCCGGTAATATCCTAAAGAGAATGTCAGGCGTTATTTGTGCAAGCTACACATCTTTTTTTTCGCAGGCCGAGTCTTATGGTTATGTAAGTTCAAGCAAAATTTTAAATACACGTCAGCTTGATTTGGAGGCCAAGTTTTATAAATTTGCTTAATTCAAGCACATTTGCCAAATGGTTTGGCATAGCTTCCCACAATAATTTAGTGCGAAAATAGAGTCGTCGGATCACCAATGAATATGTTAATTTGACAGCTCATTTTTTTTTTCTGAATCACATTAATTTCATTAAAATTGAAAAATTTAATATAACACTAAAAAGAAGACAAAAAAATCCAACTACATAGGCTCAACACTCAGAAAAAATACATTGCAACTAACATCAACAGAAAGTGCAACCCAAATGGAAAATAAAATTCCCTTAGCAGAATCTATAGTATTCAACTCTAGGCAGTTCAATTCTTGTTAGAAAGGTAGGTCTCCCCATGATGATTTGTCTTTCACCTGCAACTAAACTTGTGCCCCTTTTAGCTACAGTGTGAGCAGAGAAATCTACTTCTCTGAAGCAATGTTGAAATATAATGGAGGAAACCTTGCTTGTAGCCTTTAGCCATCTCAGTTTAAGGAACCAAGGAACTTGTCCTTTTGCAAAATCATCTATTATTGTTTTAGAGTCAGAGCACAAAACGATGTTCTGTGAACTCCATTCCCCTGCTACTTCAACTGCACAGACTACAACATATACTTCTGCCAAATAATTAGTGTCAATGCCTATTCCTCCAGAAAAAACTCCAATCACTTGACATTAATGGTTTCTAGCTACTACAGCAAACCCAGCTGCACCAGGATTTCCAAAGGAAGAACCATCACAACAAAACATGGTGTATCCCATATGAGGAGGATTCAAGTAGCAAGCTTTAATGCACTGAAATTTAGTGTGCCTAATTCCAAGATTAAAGAAGGAAATTACCTAAAGGTCATAATGTTGGTTCCACTTGTTACCTTTCATTCATAAGCCACCTTCAAACATCATCTTCTTAATTCTGTTTTTAAATTGCTGCTCATTTGGTTTGATGTCTTCAAATATTCTTTTGAAACCAAAGTTCTTTAATGACAGAACATGCTGCAGTTATCCAAACTTCCCTGATCAATAGGTTATTGGTTTTTGCTCTGTTTCATATATCATCAAAAGAAATTGGCAGGCTGAAACCAAATACAGAGCACAACCATCTCCAGATTTCAACACTAAAAGCACAATGCCAAAGTATATGATTCATACTGTCTTGCTCTTTCTCACAAATGCAACATCTGGAGGCTAAGTTATAACCCTTTCCAACCATAACTGAATCATGTACAAAGATTCCTTGAATTACTTTCCAGACATTACTTGATATACTTGGATGTAGAAACGAATTCCGTATATGTTTTGAACTATGCATATTAGGTTCCATGTGTCTCAGTATGGCAATGGCTGATGAAGTAGTAAACTTTCCATGTAAGGTACCAGTCCAAAATAGCAGATCTTGTCCTCCTCCCATGTCTGTAGGAAAAAAGAATTAAGTATCTGATGCATTTCTTCAGGTGTACACCAACTGCCATATTTAATAAGATCAGCTACCTTCATTTTCATGTTGTTCCTGACATACGAAGTTAACTCAGTTTGCTCTATATCAGTGGTACTTCATGAATCCAGTTATCAAGAAAAACATCACCTTCTGACCATTACTAATGCACCATTTAATATTTTCTTTCAAAGTTCCCCAAGCTCATTTCAGTCCAGGCCATATAGATGATAGTTACCAATTTTCATTCCATTACCCAGCTCTATTTTTGAATTTAGCTTTAATGAATAGTGCCCATTCTTCTTCAGAGTTTATAATCCTCCACATCATCTTCATTAGCAATGCTTAATTGATGACTTATAATCTCTGAATTCCCAAATCACCTTTAATATAAGGGTACAAACTTTCTTCCAAGAAAAGTTTGTATACTTCCTAACTTCTCCATCACCAGACCAAAGAAAATTCCTTATAATTTTCTCACAAATCTTAAACACAGATACAAGCCATTTGTAGACTCTCATGTTATAAATTGGAATATTGCACAATGCATATTTAATTAGAACCAACCTGTCATGAAAGGACAGTAATTTCCCTTTCCACACAACTAGGTTTTTCTGAAATATTTCTACCATAGGCCACACTGTAGACATTTTGACTCTGCCAAGAGATATAATTACTCCAAGATAGTTATCTGAAAATTCACTTAATTCCATCTGCATTATCTCTTTAATTTGAGTCTTTCTCAGTGCAGAAGTGCCATCTATGAATAGTTTACTTTTAATTTTATTAATAATTTGACCTGTGCCTTTTTGATATTTATCCAGCAACATTAGAGGATTAGTCAAACTTTTCTTTGCTCCATTGCAAAAACTGAGAACACCATCAGCAAAAAACAAGTGGGTTGGGTGAATACCTTTTCTTACTACCATTGGAGTTAATGAGCCACCCTCTACCATTTTATGTATACGCTTGCTCAGAACATCTTCCATAATGACAAAGAGAGTTGGAGACAGAGGATCACCTTGTCTCAGTCCTATCCCAACTGAGAAAAAACCTTGGGGACCACCATTTATCATCACAGATATTTTTGCTGACTCAAGGAGAATTTGCAACCATTGACACCATGAGCTGGAGAAGCCATACTTACATAATACTTGAAACAAGAAGTCCCAATTCACAGAGTCATATACTTGAGAAATATCAAGTTTTAATCCAACATTTCCTCATATTCTCTTCTTTTTCATTTCATTAACTAGTTCAGATGCCAGAATAATTTGTTCTTGTATGCTTGTACCTTTGATATAAGCATGTTGAGGTTTAATGAGTTCAGCCATCAGTGAACTTAATCTTGTATTAATGCTTATTGTTGTGAGGATCTTAAAGCTCACATTTCTGAGTCCTATTGGTCTAAAAATGATTAGGAGTTTTTGCACCTTCAATTTTAGGAAGTAATACCAAAAAATTGGAGTTGTGGCATTTTGGTATGAATCTTCTTCTCTAACAAAACTGCACTGCCTTAACCACATCTTGATTTATAATATGCCAACAAGCTTCATAGAAACAGACAAAGAAACCATCTAGTCCAGGTGAACTGCCATGGTCCATACTAGAGCTGGCAAACAAGCCAAAACCCGCGGGTTTACCCGGCCCGGCCCGTAAAAAACCCGCACCCGGCTCGGCTGGTGTCTAAACAAGCCGGGTTAGGGTTGTAAAAATGCCGGTTTGTAGGAAAACGGGTTAGCCCGGACCGGCCTAAAAACCCGCGAGTTTAACCCGTTAACCCGTCAAAAACCCATAAGTAATAAGTATTATTTAATTTCCACCGTCAGATCATCTAGGATTAATCCTGTTCATACGTTTAAGATATAAAATAATAAAAAAAACCCTAGCAGACGGGTCATTTCTTCTTCCTATTTCTTTTCTTTCTTCTCCTCAAATGTCTTCTCTTCCCTACTGTGATGCGCCTCCTCACCAGTCACCACCTGCATCTTTCTTCTGTTTTGTTTTTTTTCTTTCTCATCTCTTTATCTCCTCTTGTATGTAAGAAGAAGAATATATTATAATAGATCTGAGATAAGAACAATTTTTTAGGGTTACAATATCTCTAGTATATGATTTTGATAGTTTATTGTGACTCTAGTGAGGTTTGATTATCCTCTGAAACTATTATTCGTTGATTCTGGTTGCAATTCACATACCTAAAGAAAGATGATTTTTTTATTTTTTTTGGTTTGATTAAGGGTTTTCTATGATGCGAGTACTGGATTCAGTTTGATTCAAATTTTTGGTTAACTGATTTATTGAATTTTGTTTTTGGTTGATTTAGAATGAGTATTGAAGATAAGACCAAGGAATTTTGTTTCAGGATACATAAAGTTCTTTTTTCATTTTTCTAAATCATATCTACTATCATTACTTGATTAATTTACTGTTGGGATTATTGGGTGTTGGTGATGCAGTGTTCTTGGTGTCACGGGTTATGGAATTGAAGGTGTTGCAGGTTATGGAATTGAAGTGCTGGAGATTGTCATTGGCTGATCTGCATGAGTCTGAGTTTGAGCAGAGAACACAACTGTGTAAAGAGTTCTTGCTGCGGTTGAAGTAATGATGGGTTAGCTGAAAATGGAGTAATTAAACGTGTGTTAGGTGTTACAGGGAAGGATTCGAAAGGATTTGTGTTTGATCCTTGTAATAATTGTGTTTGATCCTTGTAATTCGTCAAAAATTAACTTAATTAAGTTCTTGCTGCGGTTGAAGTAATGATGGGTTGAGCTGAAAATGGAGTAATTAGGTGTTACAGGGAAGGATTCGAAAGGACTTGTGTTTGATCCTTGTAATAATTGTGTTTAATCCTTGTAATTCGCCAAAAATTAACTTAATTAAATTATAATTTGATTTTTAATTAAACAAGCCGGGCTAACCCGTGAACCCGCAAGCTTTACCCAGGACGAGCGCGGGTTGGAGAAATAACCACCCGTGAAGAATTTCAACCCGCAAGCTTTGGACCGTATTAACCCGTAACCCGCGGGTTGGTAACAAGCTAGCCCCGGCCCGCCCGTTTGCCAGCTCTAGTCCATACTGAAAACTGTATCTTTTATTTCTTTTTCATTAGGAACTGTATCAAGCATATTTTCATCTTCCTCAGTAATTACTCTTGGTATAACTTCCAAAAGAGAATCAACTTTCTCTATTTCCTTGAATTGAAATTTTTGGTTAAAGTGCTGAATTAGAATCTCTGCAATCCTGTATTGATTTGTTGTGATGTTTCCATTCTAATCCTCCAACTCACTAATAAAATTTCTAGACTGCCGAACCTTCAAATTTGTGTGAAAGAAGCCTGTGTTAGCAGATCCTTCCTTAACCAAGATGAGTTAACCACATTTTTTGAAACTTCAAAGGAATATTTTTAGGCTTATGAGTATTTGCACTTCCTCCCAACAAAGGAGCATGGTCAGAAGCTACTCTCAAACCAACTTTATATCCCCAATCTTCAAATTTTGAAACCACAGATGATTATATACAGCTCTATCAAGATTACAAAGAATTCTTTTATTTCCATGCTGGCAGTTTGAGCAAGAGTGTTGTAAACCAGATTTGGGGAGCTTGTATCAGTTCACAGTTATCAAGACAAGTGTTGAAATCTTGCATAGATCTTCTATTAGCTGCCCTGCCTCCTACTTTTTCATCAGAAGAAATAATAGAGTTGAAATCTCCAACTGCCACAAGAATCTTCTTTGAACAATACCTAAATGAGCATGTATACCAGAAACAAGAACACCACATATGCTTACTGTAATCATCTAACTGGAAATTGAAACTATTGTTGGCTCTGGTAAAGTTTTATCCAAAATAACCAAATGTTGCCTTTTTTTTTATTTGAAACTGAATTATGAATCACTTTATTCTGCATTCCTGGAAAATTTAATTTATTTCAAAAAGAAGCACTACACAAAACTTTTGGTTCAGCTACAAAAACTAAAGAATGTTGAAACTGATTTATTAAGGACCATAATTTATTTTGAGCCCTAGCTCTTCTAAGGCTCCTTACATTCCAAAAAAAAAAGAATTTCCATTGTTGAGATTGGAGGCCTTTAGTACCTCTTTTGCCTTGATTTTCTCTAAAGTTATATTTAACAGGAGCTTGTTGAGATATTACCTTTTGTGCCACAATAGTTTGCTGCTCACTAGAAATAGAAGTATGTTTAGCTGCTGCAGGTTTCTGAATGACTTTAAACCAAGAAGTAGTAGGTATTTTCTCTTCTGGAATGGTGTCATCTTTCCCATTGATATATTTAATAACACTCTTCTCTAAGGCATTGCCCTCAACAATTTGTAATACTTTTGCAGGAGAAAGAGCCTCTCTATCTTCAGGCATATCAATAATATTTTCATCCTCATTTGCATTGTGTAAAGAACCAAACATTCCTGAAGTAATTGTGACTGTGCTTCTTGTCTGGTGAACTGCTCATGTTGGCTGATGAATATGAGTAATAGGAGTCTCATAAATATCAAATTTCCATATACTGTGCTGAGAGGATTTTGGAGCAACCCCATTTGCTTGACTGCTAGCTCCTTTCGAAGTTTCACAAATATCGAATTTCTCCCTAACCATGGGGTTGATTGACTTTGGTGTAGTGCTAGATACTTGTTGTTTAGTATCTTCCTGCGAAGAAACCTTTGTAACCCTGCATTCAGCTTGCAAATGTCCAACAATTTTACAGTTATTACAAAACTTAAGAGGTTTTGTTAATATCACACTTTGCATAAATCCCCCAAACTTTGTTTTGATCCATAGTTTACTTGGAATTTTCTTTGCTAAATCAATATTTACCAACACTCTAGCATAATAACCATTTTCATAATTAAGAGTTACTTCATCAACCTTTACTGGATCACCTAGAGCTTTGCATATAGTGAAGAGTGTTTATTCATCCCAATATTCCAAACCGAGCCCTGAAAGATGAACCCAAATCATTGCAGATGGTGTTCTATGATTTTCTGGTTGAAAATTGGAAATCCAATTACGAATCCATAAAACTTGATTGAAAACTACCCATTTACCAGCTTTAATACTGTTTTTGTCTCTCTCATTATCAAGTTTGATAGTAAAGAAACCTTTTCCTAGAGGAATCAGACCCTCAAGTTTCCATCGATTTTTCAGATTCATAAAAACATCAAAAAATTTCAAACTACGAAGTAAATCTAGGCGACCAATAAGTGAAAATTTCCAAGCAGCACATCGATCATCAGTATCATTAATGAGATCGGTGGATGGATTTTACACAGAAGAATTAATCAAATCCGCGACGGATAAACCCATTTCCAGATTCAAGTTGTTTTCCATAAAAATTAATAAGAAAAAACCCTTATTAATACTAATCAGAAGTACCTGAAGAAAATAAAACCCTGAAGAAGGAGTTAAACACCAATCATGAGATGTTAGTGAAAAAACACCTGAATTAATGATGAGATACGCTGAAATCGAAGAAGAAGAAATAAGAAATTTAGAACTGAGTTAGTCGCCGGTTCGCAGAGTACAACTCAGTCTGACAGCTCATATTGCTTTATGTCTAATGATAATAGAGCACAACATAATTTCTCTGCGCTAAATGGTTGGGCACGCTTGATCCTTGCATCTAAACAGTTGCTTGATCCACTACTTGAATTTGGACTCTTGGATTTTCAAGCTTGAGTGTTGAACTTGAAGAACCATGAGACTTAGCAGTAGAATATATATTAGCCTACCACCCTTGAAAAGCTAAGAAACTTGTTGAGCAGTAGCATTTTTGTTATAGCAAAATAAGCACATCATTTTTTATTTTGAGGATCTAATTCATTTGGATCGGACTGAAATGGTCTGACACATCTAAATTTAACTTAATGTATTTATTTTTGGAGTTACGTCTGACTCAATTAACTCAAAAACATGTGAGTCATTAGTTTGGTCCCATGAGTCAGAGGTATTTTGTTCTCGGACTCAAACAGGTCCACATCAAAAATTAGATCTGAGTTAAGTAGCGAATTAGATCTGACAAAAACTAAAAACAAATGATCTAACCCTTGACTCGTGCCCAGTTAGGGGTCAAATCATATCCAGATCGCGAGCCAAAATGCAAACAAACATCCATGCCCCTTCGATCCAACACATCCAGTTATCGGATCTGAGTCATCTGACTCCAACTGGGGTTGAATTAGAGAAAACAATTCGGCTGAAATATCCTTTGCCTAGAAGAGAAAAATCGATCTTTTTAGCGTCAAACAGGAAGAAGAAACAACCAACAGGCAAAGCAAGAAGACCATCTGAGAGAGAGAGAGAGAGAGAGAGAGAGAGAGAGAGAGAGAGAGAGAGAGAGAGTAAAGCAAGCATGACAGTGGCAGCAGGGCTAGGCTACGCGCTGTTAGCCCTAGGACCTTCTCTTTCACTCTTCGTTTTTGTCATCGCTAAAAAACCATTCTTAGTTCTCACTGTCTTATCAAGGTATATCTCCTTTTCTTCTCTCTTTTTCATTATTTTTTGTTTGCATTTCTCTTAAATTTTGGGTAAACTCTTGTCTAATATTATCATTTAACTGACATTTGATGATAAATAACCAGTTTCAAAATCTGGGTTCTTCTTAGAAATGTGAATAATTTAGAAGTTCAATGGAATTCTGGGTTTTTCTTGTAAGACCTAGAAACCCCCAAAATGATTGGGTTTGATGATTACTTTTTTTGGTGAAAATCAAACACCCATTTTCATGAATTTCATGGTTTTGATTGTATTATTATATTTGGCCTTACAATTAATTGTTTGTTGAAGCTAATGTGTTTTGGTTTGAAATTGATTGTTGCAGTACATTGTTATGGCTAGTAAGTTTGATCATACTTTCTGCAATGTGGAGAGCTTTTCTTCCTCTGAAGACAACAGCGTGGTGGCCGTTTGCGATCCTCTTAGTCACGTCTGTTGGGTTTCAAGAAATTCTCAGGGTTTTCTTCTGGATGGGTTACAAGTATGTCGAAATTTATGCAATTCTGTATCATCTACTGTTTCAATAAAAGTGGTAACATCAAAATGCTAGTCTTGCATACTTGGATTTTCCAAATAAGGATACATGTAAGTTTGACTTAGGGAGGTGTTCTACCTAGATTGTAGAGTTAGCTGTTTGATGCTTCCCAACCAATAGCTTGACATGTATAGTTTCCAATAAACATTAAACAGCATGGTGGCCATTTGCGATCCTCTTAGTCACGTCTGCCGGTTTTCAAGAAATTCTGAGGGTTTTCTTCTGAGTGTGTTGAAATTTATCCAATTTTGTACTAGTTAATGTTTATTAGAAAAAGTCGTTTTTATCAGTAAACCTCAGGATGTCTTTTCAAATTCCTTCTAGGCAGACTTCAGTTTTTCAATTAAGGAGACATGTAGGGAGGTGTTCTACGTAGAAATTATTGTAGAGTTAGCCGGTCAATGCTTACCAACCAATAGCTTGAAATAAAAAAGTTTTTCTGTTCTTCTCTTGTTACTTGCAGTAGGAAATACTAAGAATGTCACTGCTAACTTTATTCTGTACAGGAAGTTGGAAGATATCCTGGATGCTTTTGCTGACAGAGTTTCTAAACCACGCCTTTATCTGACTGATAAGATGCAAATCGCCCTTGGTAAGATCTGTAGATAGTTTTCTTTTGATCTCCTATTTCCCCATGAGAAGCTTTATCGCTATCGCTAATCTGAGAACTTACTACCTATTTCGGTATTAGTACCAAACATTTGTTAGCTTTTTGGTGTTTGACTTGGCGAGTCTGTAAATATACGAAGCAGACTATCCACATCACATTGCACTTCATTCTTGAATGATTTGCCCTATTCAAATCATATTGTAGTTTTATTTACAATTTGCCATCTAGTTTAATGCAAATTTGAGGATGTTTTTATAATGAGTCATAGGAAATCTCCAAAGTTCAAAATGCAGTTTTGGGCACATCTCTTTGATAGGGCAAATTATTTGGTCATTTCACTTGTTCAGCTTGTGCCATTATAACTAGCTCTGCAATGTTGGGCATTCCAAAGTTCTGATGTCCTGTGCCCCGGCTTGTGTTCTTTAAGAGTTAGCCAATTGCTCTGCAATGCTCTCATACTCTTGAACCTCAGTTTTCTTCTTGTTATCTGTGTGCTTACTTCATTGAATTTGCTTTGCAGCTGGTGGTTTGGGTCATGGTGTGGCCCATGCTGTCTTTTTCTGTCTAAGCCTGTTGACACCTGCGTTTGGTAAGGCAACATTTTACGTTGAGAGGTGCTCATCGATGCCATTTTTTCTCGTCTCTGGTGAGTCACTTCCTTACCAGTTTTTTATTTCTTTTCCTGGTTTTCTTACATAATTGTTGATTCCTAAAACTTCATCGATAAAGAGAATAGTCATGGATCAAAAGGTAAATTTGTAAAAATGGACTTTTGAAACATACAAGGAGTCCACATGAATTTTGTATCTTACTGTTCTACATTTCACTTTGCAGCTATCATTTGTCTAGCATTTGTTACCATCCACACGTTCTCCATGGTTATAGCTTTCAATGGGTACGCAGAAGGGAACAAATCAGACCAAATATTCGTCCCAGCAGTTCATCTAATTGCAGCATCAATGGTTAGTATAATACCTTGATATGACCAGTTGGTCAAGATATAAGCCTGAATTGATTAATGCTGTGAAAATGACAGGAAGACCAACTGTCTGTACGATTCTGTAGTGCCTCTTTCTTAGTAGTTATTAGGTGGCTCAATCATCAATATAGATGGAAATAAAAATTGCATATTTTCATCGTTTTGCTTGACTAATTTCTTGCTTGTTTTCCAATTTCAGACGCTGATTAATTTTGCATCTGGAGGTTGCATGGTTGGAATCCCTTTAATCTACTTCATGGCAATCTTGACCCTTCTACACTGCGGACGGCTGGTATGGAGAAGACTCACTGAAACTAGAAGCAGGCCCGTTGTTTCATGACACCTTAGTAAATGTTTCAACTGTACTACTACTGGCCCATTGTGCAGTTATTCCATTTCTCAGACGACGAAGTTGTGTCACATGATAAATTTCGGTTCAGTCCTATATGTAACAGCTTACCTAACTGATATACAGATTTTACCTTACTTCAATTGACCTTACGATTTTCTAACAAAAGCGTCCGGGAATCTCCTTGCAAGAGCAGGTCTATAGTTCTCCAGCTTGCCCATATTTACTTCTAGTAGCTTGTGTCATTCTATTTCTCATTAATAGTTGGAAAGCTCAGTTTTTCTGAAGTTCAGGACGCTGCAGATTTGGGTTTCTGAAGTTCAGGACCTGCAGATTTGGGGTTCTAAAACTGAAACTGGACGAATGATGGAACGTCATTGCCAAGCGCAAAAGGAAAAGAGTAGAGATGAAAGAATTACAACATGTAGATTCGGCTCATGGAGGATGAGCAAGAGAATAAAAGAAAAATCAAGTTAACAAATGGAAAAACTGAAAATACGTCAACAACAATGATCTTTTTATAGACTGATTGATAATCGACTTATAAAGCCAATAACATCACACGAATAAATCATATCATGGCTTAATCAAACATATTAGGAAGGGGTCTGACAGCCATGAATGCATCAACCATTGCCTCAGTCACTGCAGCTCGGGCATTACGATGCTTTTCAACCAGCTGCGTCAAAACTTTAATAACACGATTTTTAATCTCACCGCTCAACATCTCTCCAGATCCATATTCCTTTTCTATATCTTCTAGCTCAGCATCGTCATCCAGGAAAAACTGTAGATACTTGAATGGTATATCTGTCTTCAAATTTGCTCCATTTTGCTGATGTTCCTTTGCCGATTTACCCCCACCAGAGAAAGCATGGTCGTATATCTTGCGTTTAACGTCATCGGCTGAGTCGGTAACATATATAGCAGAATTCGGATCACTAGCAGACATTTTCCCTGTGTCCCCCTGAAGAGCGGGGAAGAAAGAAGACTCGATCAACACAGGCTTCTGATATCCAATCTTAGGAGCAACATCTCGTGTCATTCTAAAATACGGATCCTGGTCAATTGCACAAGGAATCAAGCAGCATAAATTATCTTTGCCAGCGAACAAATGAGGGAACGAACTCGGGAAGGAAGGAACTGCCTGCGTAGCAGGAAAACTGATCTTGGCAGCAGGATCTTCAAGAGTGATACCAAATATTCCACGAAGCTGATTGTCTGTGATGCTACTTGAAAATTTAATCATATTTTCGTAAGAGGGTCCGCCAACATAGCCAAAATCTGAGAAAATGAAGGTTCTGGAAATATCAAAGCCACATGCAATGATGTCCTTGGCATTTTCACGAGCAAGTCTCATAGGCTAAGAGTCTTAGCCTCTTCTACTGGGAGCTTCTTCCAAATGCTCTTCTCATCATCTGTTAGTTGTATCACAAGGGGAACTTTGAAAGCATCCTGTAAGTATCTACAAGAACAGTACAAAACCAAAGGTCACACACATAATCACTTCAAATGTGGTTTGCGAAATGAGTTATATAAGCTCATACAACTGTTATTGACACATGCAACTAATCTGTACAAATTGGTAGCAATGTGGTTGTTGGTTCTCATTATCAACCATTACTATATGTTTCTGTCTTTGTCCATACTCATGACTAGCCAAAGTAAGTTACTTATCACTCGCTAAATGTGGAACTACGCATACGAAACAAATCAATTTAATCGCCTTTAATTGCAGTCAATAAAAGAGAAGTATTTTACTGGGCAAAGGCAATGATGCATGGTCTCACAGGTGACCAAGTAACAACTCAAACAGCCAAGCTCTTTCAGCACCCATGAGATGTTTTCTTCCCAGTGTCAGTTATCTACTTTATGCTTGAACTATCCAACTTAGGTTTTTTTGGTCCTTTTGGTCGTTTTATGTAAGGCTTAAAACATGAATAGATTCTGGTCATCAAACATTCAGGGTTCCGAAGATTCTAAGTATTACAAAATTGCTGTAGATACAGCAGGCCTGGGGAAGATCCCCTCTGTCAATTTCTCAAAATATTACAAGCTGTCTCTATTTTTCTCCTACATATCCTGATCTGATGGTAAAGAAAATTAAGCTACTCCCTGAAAACACCACTTTTATGCAAAATAACCATATCAAAGTTCAATGTTTAGATTCTTCGAAGACAGCAGGGTGTGCACAAATGGTCCATCGAGTTTGAGCTTTTAAGCTTGTGCATAACAGTGTAAGTGTAGTTAATTCTAATCACATTCACCCAGAGCATGACTCTGCGGCGTGAGGTTATGTTTTGTGTGTCCTTGTAGTAATCACCGAGATATTTTAAGTATTCATTGGTTACTTGGGGAAACCGACCTTACTCTCCCTAATAGAATTGCATCGGTCAATTGAGTAAAATTTTTGCTAGATGTTTTAAGGTGGATTGTTGTTCTGTCAAGGCACTTGTGCTCCCCACTGTAAAACTAAATAACAGCAGAAAGAAAACTTACTTTGTAAACATAAAGGGGATAAGATGTCCCAAATGCAAGGCTTCAGATGATGGTCCTCTTCCCGTATAAAGATAAAATTTCTCCCCATTCTCATATGCATCAAGAATCACATTAAGATCTCTATGAGCAAAGAATTTGCCGCGTCGCAGAAAAACATGAGCTGGCCGTTTAGTAATCCGTTCGACTCTTTCAATTAGGGATTCTTCTATTCTTTGACAACCAAATTTATCAATGAGTTTGTCATAGTCAATTCCCCCTTTGCTTGTTACTTCAAAAGGATTTACTACTTGTTCTTCGTCTTCTTCCTTGTTTCTCTGTTGGATCAAGAAGAAACATTAAAATTAAGATTAGCAGAAAATCTAAGAAAAACCCTAACAATGAATCCCCAAATAAACAAACAAACATATAACCAAAACAGCATCAAAAAATTAATATGACAGAACAAAAACTTACGCTGGAAGACGTTTCAGCATTGATATCTTGATTTTGTACACCCAGCACTGTGTTTTTAATATCTTGTAAGCGTTTGGTGAGATGATCACAGTTTGTGCAAAACTCATTCGTCTTCGATCTTTCAGAACCATGCGTGAGAGTGGTCAAAAATTCATGAACACTAGTTATTGTAAGATTAACAATTTCATCGTCAACTTCTTTTGCTGCCATTGTGATAGGAAGAACTAAGCTGCTGTGATGCTAAAACCCTAGAAGAAACCTAGTACTCCCTCCGTCCTAGTTTAGATGCTAAAATTGGATTTTGCACAAAGATTAAGAAACACAAAAAGAATAGTTTTTTTCCCATAATTACCCTAGGTTAGTATTTAATGTTCTCAGTTTTTAAATGTCTAGGTTTTTGTTGTTTAGTTGGAAAAATTCAATTTAGAAAAAATATATAGAGAAAAGTATTTAAGAGTGTGTCTTGAAAATTGAAATACACAATTCTCCATGTTATGGCATGATTAGTTAGGGACAAATCAGGATAAAAGGTGGAAAAATATGGAGTATAACAAGTATTCTAGGACAAAAAAAATCCTCAATTTTGGCATCTAAACTAGGACAGAGGGAGTATTTTATATGATAGAAGTCCTAACCAAATAAGGAAGCCAGATTAAAAGGAAAAAAGGAAACCAGATTAAAAGAGCACCTAAAATTACATCCAGCCAGCTACTATTTTAATAGAGTCTGACTGCTGACTCGGTGCGAGTCAGGGATTACCATCTAATTTTGTTTTCTGTGCACGGTCTGGATAAAGGTATGGGAGTAAAAGTAAAGAATAGGAAGAGAGACCCATTGTATTCGGACAAGAAGAAAAGAACAAGAGGAGAAATCTTTAACTAATTATTTTCATCATGAGGAGTAATGGAGACAGGAAAATGCAGAATAGAAGGAAAATCAATTCTTTGAGATCACAATAGAGTTCAAGCAGGTTAGTAGTAAAGAAGAAATATTTAACGTTGATGTATTGAACGAGATAATAATATTGGCAAGGACAAACAATTCTTGTGATTCTTGTTTCATAGATGCCCAGTCTTCACGAATATCAAAAGTGTAGTCGATTTCTAAGTAACAGTACTTGAAGAACATCAACATATCTTACATGAACTGAGTAAAAGTGGCTCTGGCCAGGAGAATTATATACCTTTATTTTTGCAGAATATGATCCCCTAGCAAATACACCTGAAGGGTGTAGTTTATTCAGGCAATTCATGTTTATAAAGCTCTTCCTGTGGACTGAAAGCCCAAGCATCTTTTTTGTGCTGTCCACTGAAAATAAAAAAAGATACTTGAGTGAATAAAATGAGTCGATCTTAGCTTACATGGACAGAAAACTGATATGCACAAGTGTAAATGCGGACTAATGTCACCCACCAGAACATAATAGAGATGTCCTACAGCAAATCCATAATATGTAATACACTATTTGACGTAGAAATGAAATACTGCAGGAAGGATATCCTCCCCACAGCAGCGTAGTTGTTAACTCAAGAGACATTAGCAAATAGTAATGGGAAAAAACGTGTACCCTTTTGAGCTGGTACGCTTCTGTTAGTTTCAGAAGCAGCTCCTCCCAAAAAATATTGAGGATCAGCACAAAATCCAGCCCTCAATACGTTTCTCACCAGAGATCCCCACATGAGCAAACCCCATTTTTGAAATGATGAAATCGGTTTGTATCTCTAACAAATATCTCTCTTCTTTCAAAATTGGATATAAACTTTATGACAACATGGCAATCACCACAGATACGGAGGTTCTTAATAACTAGGAGAGTGGTACCCGGTGGAGTATTAAGAAGTCCTAACCCTACTGCTAACTTCTCGCTGTGGCCACACAGGAAATGTTCCTTGTCCTGTTCTTCCACATCTTTCAGAACCAAAGCAGTGTCCGCAACGTATCCTGATTTGACCATCTCCAGTTTTAATTTATCTAGTCTCTCAAGTATTTGGATCGATTGTGGATGTGTTCGATCCCCTGCTAAGAGCGTGTGAACCTTGTCCTTCAATTCAATCCAACTATACCCAGGATTCTTCCTTAAACCCATTCTTTTCATTGTGTCTCTGACTCGATTTACTTCTTTCCAAAGACCCTTTGTCGCGTAAATATTGGATAGAAGAACATAGTTCCCAGGATTATCAGGCTCCAACTTGAAGAGTTTATTCGCTGCAATTTCTCCCAATCTCACATTACCATGAACTTTACAAAAACTGAGCAAAGCTCCCCAAATACAAGCATCAGGTTCAAATGGTATCGTCTTCACCACACTGTATGCCTCTTCTATTCTTCCGGACCGACCTAGGAGTGTTATCATGCACGCATAATGCTCTATTCTAGCCTCAATGCCATAATCCAATGACATACTCTTAAAGTAATTCCACCCTTCTTCTGCTAACCCACTTTGGCTGCAAGCTGATAAAATACACGTGAAGCTGATAAAGTTGGGTTTTTCGCCGTCCTTCTTCATCAATTCAAAAACCTCAATTGCTTCCTGACCCTTCCCATGCATTGCATATCCACCCATCATTGCATTCCAAGATACAAGATTTCTAGTAGTCATTCTATCAAAACAAATTCGGGCATCTCCGAGTTTTCCACACTTTGCATACATATCAATCAAAGCAGTTCCCACATAAACATCATAGAAAATATCCCTCCTAAGAGAAAAGCAATGTGCTGCCTTACCACGCATCAAGGCCGCGATATTTGCACAAGCTGGTAATATACACGGAATTGTTACAGAGTTAGGTTTCACCCCTGCAACCTGCATCTCTCCAAACAGTTCTAACGCTTCAACATCTTTCCCATTTTGTGTACAACTAGCAATCATCGACGTCCAAGACACGATATTTAATTTTATCCCTTGGTTCTTAAACTGTCTAAACATCTCTAGTGCATCAGCAATGCGTCCATTTCGAGAGAGTCCACAAACCAGCGCATTACAGGAGCCCACATCCGTATGAGCCATCTCTTTAAACACTTGCAGCAATTCTGATGCACAACCACACTTCCCATACATGTCAATTAGTGCACTAACGACCCACTTGTCCGCCCCAAGACCTTGCTTGATCACATAAGAGTGAAGTTGAACTCCCACCTTCAGATCTTCGAGCTGACCTATCATAGGGAGGACACTAGAGATACTAGTGCCGTCAGGCTTAAATCCTTCTGAATGCATCTTATGTAACAATGCCACCGACTCTGAAGCTAATCCATTATGATTAAAACCCGCAATCAAACCATTCCATGTTATCAGATTAGGCTCAACCCCCGAATCCCTCATCTCATTAAACAACTTTTTTGCCTCATCGAAGTATCCTTGCCTAGCATAACCCGCAATTAAAACACTCGAACTAACCACATTTCTGTGACCCATTCTATCAAACAGCATGTGAGCATCCTTAATTTCACCACATTTGACATACATGTCAATCAAAGAAGATTGAACAAATGAATCTGATTGAAACCCACAAACTTTAACCAAGCTATGAATCTGTCTACCAATTTTCAATGCCAACAACCCAGCACAAGCTTTTAGTGCACTTGGAGTGACAACATTATCAGGTAAAATACCATGATTGAGCATTTGGCGAAAAAGCAAAAGGGCTTCATTGAAATGCCGAGAGATTGAACAAGATGAAATCAGAGTTGAAAATGATAAAATATCAGGATCAGTGATTGAATTCAAAAGATGGGTTGCATCAGAAATGCGATGATTTTTGGAGTAAAGTGAAAGAAGATTAGTGATGAGATGGGTATCATTAGAATGTCCTGTTTTGAGAATGTGTCCATGGGTTTGTTGAATTCTAAAGAGAGAAATGGAGTTTGATTTTAATTGAATAAGAACGGTTCTGTATGAATCGTTGATCAGAGTTTGAGCTTGTTTTGTTGCCATCATTATTCACTTGAGCTGCTATGTAAGATCAGGATGATCTTAGCGTCAAACCAGCAGCTATATTATCATTAGCCTTCATAGACAAGGCAACAACTCTTATGTTTGCCGGCCGCCGCCTCCCTTGCCGAATTCTGCAATTCTTGCTTTGTAGTTTCTAGTCCCCTGCGCCCCACTCAGAACGTTTACAGGGGTTAGTCCTCGAGTGATTTCGGGGGAGTTGAGTGTATTTTAAATTTCAGGGATTTTGAGAGAGTTTGAGAGAGTGTAGGGAGTTTGAGAGAGTTTTGTGTTTTTGAGTTCAGGGAGTTTGGGGGAGTGTAGGGAGTTTGAGAGAGTTTATTAGAGGGAGTTTGGGGGAGTTTGAGAGATTTCACTCCTAACTCATTCTCTTTTAAGAAACAATAAACCCTTATTTGCAAATAACATTGATCTTTAATCAAAAGAAAAAAATAAATGAAAATGATCATATCTCTGTATCAATAGTATGTTATTTTGTGCAACGAGATAATTTTTTTCCCTTCAATTTAACGGTCTCCATACAATTCTAACTCCCTTTGTTCACGAACATTTTCCCACATATCATCCGCTATACTCTTTCTCCATGCATTAGCTTCTTGACGTTGTTGTTCTTGAGTTTGTTGTGTCAAAATTTCATCGTCATTTACAAGCGTTGATGGATGGCTATATTCCTCTTCCTCTTCCTCGACCGGAAACTCATCTGAACGGCATTCTTTTCGTAAGAAGTTGTGTAGGGGTGCACAAGCTGTCATTATCTCCGCTTGCACCTGATACGGAAATGGAGGTTGAGACTTAAAGATCAAGAAACGAGACTTCACAACACCGAACAATCTTTCAACTACATTCCTCAAAGAAGCATGACGCATGTTAAATAATTCTTCAGCCTTTTTCGCATGATTACCCTTACCAGAAAATTCTTTCAAATGATTGGTGTGATTTCTAAGATGCACACAATATGCTTGCAAGTATACAAGGTCAAGATTTGTAATAAAAGGGTGAGTAGGGGTTTGTCCATAGGGAGAGGAGCATATAAGAAGTTTTCCTAGGCTAACAAGAGTGGCAATGCACTATGGCAGGCAAGCTAAAGGAAACCAAGGTTTCAGGCAGAGAGATAAGAACACAAGGTAAAGCAATAGAGAAGCAGGCTAAGAACCAAAGCAGGGAAAGATAAGCAAAGAACCAAAAATGCAGGGTAAAGCAATAAAGAAGCAGTTAAGAAAAACAACAAACAACCAAGGCTTGGCAGCCAAGGGAAGGATGAGGCAGGATTGTGCACTGACTTCAGTGCACAGTAACTACAAGATGCAGGAAAATAAAAAGCAAGAAAAGTAACTGAAATATAAGCATACAGGACTGAAATTAAAAGTGACTGAAAGAGTAGTGGTGGTAAGCCAAGGCTTATGATCCACCTTGTGTCCTAATCAAGTGACATGTTTCTAGGTTATGTTCATTCCTAAGCATACACTAGAAATGAAAGAACACCAACTTGCTCACTAGTCTACCCCTAGCATTGGCTGTCTTTTGACAGTACAGCCAATCACAGGCTCTATGAGCATTGGCCTCTCTCAAATACACATTCACAACACAGCAACAGGAAGTAACCAACTAGCTCATTCACACTTGACAGTGCACAAGGCTTCACTGAGCCTTGGCCTGAAACTGATTAGCTCATGCTAACCATGTTTTGGCAACAAACATACATCATATGAGATAAGGTAAACATAAATTGCAGCATATCAAATAACTACAACACATAAGCAAAATGCAACTGTAAACATACAAGTACTAAAATTTTCAGTTCATAAAATTTTTCTCCAATTCTCTACTGGCTAGTCCAGAGAGGTATACAGTGTCTTTCTAATGCTTCCCCCAACACCAATTTATACCCATTACACAAAATTAGGTTTTCCCCCAATTTTCCCCAAAGTCAGTAAAATTAGGTTTTGCCAATTACCTACTGTTGATGAAATTCTCGCTCCATCTCGTCGACCCATCCTTCTATTTCTCTTCCTGAGTCATCTCCCGCTCCAATTGCTGCTCTAACATCAACTTATATCTTCAATTTCTCACCTAGGGTTTCAGTCGGCAGAGATGAGAAATTGAGGAGATTAGTTGATGTAAAACGTGATAGTGATGATGGGTATAGGTAGAGTGATTTGAGGAGAAAATAGTGGAGTGATTTGGGGTGAGGTGGTGGTGATGGAGACGGACATGGTGGTGGTACGGAGTATGGTGGTTCTGCAGAGGGGGTGATGGAGGAGATGGTTCGATGGGGAAGGGAAGGGTGCGTTTGGTTGAGGTGTAGGTGCTCGGTCGCTAGGGTGTGAGGCGAGTGTATCGAGTGTGATGATCTGCGACGCTGAGCCGTGGGATAGGGAGATGAAAGATCAATCGGACGGTGAGATGAAGTGAAGCTTGTAGCGACCGCTGGATTTTTTTATACAACGAAGTTAACGGCTCTAGATGGGGTTAGGTGTTGTAGTGTAAGGCGGAGATATCAGACGTTGATGAACAGCAAGGGAGCGACCGTTGGATTCAACAACCATCTAATCTGAAGGCTTGGAATTTCAGCGCTGTGGTGCTTGGCAGAGACTTCAGATTTTGATGCTCTATGAAGGAGCGACCATCGGATGCTTTTGGGAACTGATCTGACGGCTGAGAACGGAGGCGCTTTTGTGTGTAGAAAATGAGGTTGTGCGCACCATTCTTCGCGGCTTCCTTGCGTAATTTCTCCCGGCTTTTCACTACTTTTCTGCTCTTTTCGCTCCGCGACTCATCCGAACTTTATTTATTACCTAAAAATGCAAAATTAATTAATAAATATATTTATTCTTGAAAACAATGAAAATACAGAATATGGGATAAAATATAGAATTAATGCATAAAAGATGAGTTAAAATGCCAACAAAAAGGGATAAAAATATACAATATTTGGCACTCATCAAATACCCCCAAACCTGAATTTTACTTGTCCTCAAGTAAAACAAAACTAAGGAAATCCTAACTATACCACTGTCGCTGGTCTCTCGAATGCATTTAGCGTATGCACTAAGCCTTTTAAACCACTAAGTGTCCCTAGTGGACGAGTTGAAGTCTCGTGAAGGTTTGCTCAGAACGTACCTACAAAGTTCTAGGTCAAAATATAAGCTCATATTCCATCAAACGTGACATGTGCAAAACAGTTTAGCTCACAGCAAAATGGAGATGTCAATCTAGCTATCGAAGGCACAATCCTAGCACTGATAACAAATAAGGACATGTGATAAGAGTGTAAAGTGTATCTACACATGTGTAAAGAAAGATCTGAAGTCATGACTACTAATCACCAAGAGATAGTTTCTCAGGCTAAGAACTGAGGTCGAAATCTAGCTAGCTGTCCGGACTTTACGAGAATTGTGAATGAGTTGGAGGTATTTCACAATTACTCGCGTTGTACATCAATGGCATACACCCTCCTTGCTTATTACAACAAACAACAAAAATGACTTTTACATGAC